>NC_090646.1:55707172-55941720 GCF_040937935.1 Hyperolius riggenbachi
GAGTAGGATCAGCCTATCAATGCTCAGATCATACGCTGCACACTGTATCAATATGGTCTGGATTGGGGTTGTCCGAGAAGAAGGCCTCTTCTAAAGATGATGCACAAGATTGCCCGCAAACAGTTTGCTTAAAGGAATACTGTAGGGGGGTCAGGGGAAAATGAGTTGAACTTGCCTGGGGCTTCTAATGGTCCCCCGCAGACATCCTGTGCCGGCGCAGCCACACACCGATGCTCCGACCCCGCCTCCGGTTCTCTTCTGGAATTTCAAACTTTAAAGCCTACAAATCACTGCACCTGCGTTGCTGTGTCCTCGCTCCCATTGTTGTCACCAGGAGCGTAGTGCGCAGGCACAGACCTTACTGGGCCTTCGCAGTACACTCCTGGTGACATCAGTGGGAGCGAGGACATGGCAGCTCAGGCACAGTGGTTTTCAGACTTTAAAGTCTGAAATTCCAGAAGTGAACCGGAGGCGAGGCCGAAGCATCAGTGAGTGGCTGTGCGGGCACAGGATGTCTGCGGGGGACCATTAGAAGCCCCAGGTAAGTTCAACTCATTTTCCCCTGACCCCCCTACAGTATTCCTTTAAAACAAGAAGACTAAAGACATGGATTACTGGAACTCTGCCCTGTGATCTGATAAGACGAAGATAAACATATTCTGTTAAGATGGTGTCACGCAGGTGGGGGCGGCAACCTGGTGAAGAGTACAAACAACAGTGTGTCTTACCTACAGTCAAACATGGTGGTGGGAGTGTCATGATGCTGCCAGCACTGGGGAGCTACAGTTCATTGAGGGGTCAATGAATGCCAACACTGTACTGTGACATACTGAAGCAGAGCATCAGAAACTGGGCTGCAGGGTGGTATTCCAAGAAAATAATCACTCCAAACACAACTCCAAGATGACCACCGCCTTACTAAAGAAACTAGGGTAAAGGGTAAAGGTGCCGAACTTCCCAAGTATGTCTCCAGATCTGAACGCAATTGAGCATCTGTAGAACCTCCTCATACAGAAGGTGGAAGAGCACAAGATCTCTAAAAATCCACCAGCTTCATCATGAAGGATTGGAAGAGGATTCCAGTGGCAACCTGTGAGGCTCTAGTGAACTTCATGCCAAAGAGAGTAATGGCAGTGCTGGGAAATAATAGTGGGCACAATATATTTACACTTTGGGCAGAATTGTGACATTCTTCAGGGGTGTACTCACCTTGATTGCAAGTTCTTTAGACATTAATGGCTGAGTGTTGATTTATTTTGATGGGACATACAAGCTGTTCACTGACTACATTGTATCAACGTATGATATCTCCAGCGTTGTGAAAAGATATAATAGATATTTACAAAAATGTGAGAGGTGTATCCGATTTTGTAAGATATTGTGTATTTTTATAAACGTCACGGATCCAGAACTGAGACTGTACTGTACCAAGGCATATACAGTGCTGTCCATAATTATTCATACCCCTGGCAAATTTTGACCTAAAGTTACTTTTATTCAACCAGCAAGTAATTTTTTGATAGGACAAGACATAGGTGTCTCCCAAAAGATAATAAGACGATACAAGAGGCATTATTGTGGGGAAAAAATATTTATCAGCTTTTATCAAAAAGTGTCCAGTTAAAAATTATTCATACCCTTCACAAACAGTCACAGTCTGTGGGAAAATCCAAAGTTCTATACTATTCCAAATAGTCCAAGCTGTTCTAAAGCATCCTAATTACCCTGATTACTTGGGAACAGCTGTTTAATCAACTCAAAAGGTGAAAAACAGCAGCTCTCTGCAGTTGGTTTGTGGACAATCATGACTAAGACAAAGGATCTCAGTGAGGAACTGTGGCTGCACATTGTGGCTGCTTACAAGTCAGGAAAGGGCTACAAGGCCATTTCTAAATGTTTTAAAGTTCCAGTGGCTACACTGCAAAGTATTATTAAAAAAATGCAAGATGTTCTGCCCTGTGGAAAATCTCAGAGGACGTGTTCGGAAGCCAAAAGTGATACCTGTCTTGGACAGGAGGATAGTGAGAGAGGTGATAAAGAATCCAAGGATCATCACCAAGGCCATCCTGGTGAATATGTGCTCTACAGGTGGCAATATCTCAAGGCAGACAATTCAATGGACACTGCACACTGCTGGGTTCCACGGGTGCAGTCCAAGGATGATGCCAGTTCTCCAGATAAGGCACACAAAAGTTTACTTGGCCTTTGCAAATGCTCATCTGGACAAAGAAGAATACTTTTGGTCTTCTGTGTTATGGTCAGTTGAAACAAAAATTTAATTGTTTGGTCACAATGATGTTTTCTTCATTTGGCATAAAAAAGGAGAAGTCTTCAACCCAAAGAAACCCATCCCCACTGTCAAACATGGTGGTGGGAACCTAATGCCTTGGAGGGTGATTTTCAGCCAATGGACCAGGGAACCTAATCACAGTAAAAGCCACCATGAAAAACGAACAATACATGAGAATTCTCAAAGACAACATCAGGCAGTCTGCAGAAAAACGTAGCCTTGGGCTCCAGTGGACATTTCAGCATGGCAATGACCCAAAACACACAGCAAAAGTAGTAAAGAAATGGTTAGGAGACCACAACATTAACGTATTGGAGTGGCCCAGCCAGAGTCCTGAGTTGAATCCAATTTAGAATCTGTGGAGGGAGCTAAAGAACAGGGTGATGGCAAGAAGACCCTCCAACCTAAAAGATTTGGAACTCATTGCTAAAGATGAATGGGGAAAAATACCTGTGGAAACATGCAAAAAGATGGTCTGCAATTATAGGAAGCGTTTGATTGCTGTAATAGCCAATAAAGGTGTTTCTATTGATTATTGAGAAGGGTACGAATAATTTTGGACTGGACACTTTTCACTCAAATGTAAATAAAAGCTGAGAAATGCTTTTTTCCACTACAATGCCTCTTGTACATCGTCTTATTATCTTTTAGGAGGCACCTATGTCATTTCCCATCAATAAATTACTTGCTGGTTGAATAAAAGCAACTTTTAAGCCAAAATTTGCCAGGGGTATGAATAATTATGGGCAGCAATGTATAATAGTCAGCGTAGAAGTACTATTGTTCTGTAAAAGCAATTATTGATATTTTTCGTTGTTGTTATTTATCGTTATGTTAAAATGTTAGGTATAAAAATTCAAATGAACAGCTTAGCAGATATTGCTACCTGCCACTTCAGCAACTTTCACTCATGTTGCCCTCTTTTCATCATACAATTCTGATTAATATCCTTGTGTCGATAAAAAGTGTTTCCGATATATATTGACACACACACACGGCTCCTATAGATAAATATGCAACTACTCATTGTCCTTTATTTAATTCACGACTTATGACTGTATTTCCTGTATTCCATGGTGGGCGGCATGCCCTTCTTCCGATAGGATTCAATATGGACGGTTTGCCCATTTCCGGGCAGGGACGCACGCATGTGCAGGATAATTCCATACTGAAAGACTCAGAGAATGATGGGTGGCGACTTTCTGCGCACATTTATAACATAGTACAGGTTGCATTGTTGAGCGCAGACAATGTACGGTATTATATTTCATGACACAAGCTAACATTTTGCCCATTTGCAGGAGTTGCTTGTTGATATCATTTTTTTATGACATTGATTTAATTAAAGTGTATAATTTATTCCTATATTATATATCAGTCTACACAGTAAGTAGTTTCTTCAAAGCTCTCCTAAAGCATTTTATGGTGGCAACACACTATTAGATCCGGTAAATGGTCAACGTATATCCCTAGTATCAAATACTTACCGATATGTTCCAACCTGCAGTATTAGATATTAGATCATGTTCTAACAAAAAACTGATCCCATTTCAATAGCACCACCACTGGACCTAGCTTTCTACTGTTTGATGCCATGGAAAGCTATGGGGCCCACAAATATGTACTGTTCCTTCCAGCTCCCTACCCATCGCTCCCTTGCTCACTTGAGCCCTCGCTCCAGCCTCACATGAGCTCTCGCTCCTGCCTCACTCAATCCTTCACTCCTGCCTCACTTGAGCTCTCGCTCTAGCCTCACTCAATCCCTCACTCCTGCCTCACTCGAGCTCTCGCTCCCGCCTCACTTGAGTCCTCGCTCCCGCCTCACTTGAGCTCTCGCTCCTGCCTCACTTGAACCCTCACTCCCACCTCACTCGAGCCCTCACTCCTGCCTCACTTAAACCCTCGCTCCCGCCTCACTCGAGCCCTCGCTCCTGCCTCACTCGAACCCTCGCTCCTGCCTCACTTGAGCGCTAAAGAATGGCCTTTTCCTATCAATGGTTGACTGATAAGACGATCAAACATCAATTGAGATGGGCTTCATTTTCACTTGGTTTTTTTTTACATTTAATTTCTAAGTTAATATTGGGCCCGACCCAATTCACCTATTTTCCCAAGAGATTTTTTTTTTCTATCTTCTGTTTAAAATACATTTTCAGCACTCTGCAATTGAAAAAAAAACAAAAAGTGGGTAAAAAACACTTTTAAAATTATTCTGAGTGGCACCTTTGCGCCACCAGATCCAGCCATTTAGTTTTACTCTTAATACGTTAGATGAGTTAGAGTGTACATACTTCTTTGGGAAACTGTAATTCAATATTTTCTTTGCAATAAAGTTTTTCAGGACATTCCGCCACTTTTGAAGGGTTTGTTTATAACCTTTTCGTAGACAGAAAAGACCAAAAATTTCAAACAAATTTTTAACAATAAGGTTTGACCAATCACGTTGCTTTACATGATTTGTGAAGATGCTCTTGTCTTCATTTTGTATTTACTGAACTGAACTTACTGTATGTATTTCCAGTGAATATTCCAATCCGGACATTAAGTGTTAGTAAACTTTACATTCCACAGGTAAGAAATTCTCTATGATTAGGTAATACACTTCTTTTTCTTTTTTTACGAAATCCTGAAATCCTTCCAAGGTATCATACCAGCTATTATTATTACAGATTCTCTTGATTTTATCCTTATTGAGATATTCCATCAGTAAGTGCAATCCGCAAATTAATTTGAGATTCCCCAGTAGTCTATTTGTGTTTTTATATTTATCCAGAGACTGAGCCAAAAGTCTAAAGATCAGCCGACCTTTAAGGTATTTCTGGCCATGTAGACGAGTCCTGAATTTAAAGTGATCCAAATGAAGAAAAATAATTTACACAAAAACAATCCGCGGCAGTAAAATTGTTATTGTAGTATTTGTAATCCACAGTGAAACCGTTGAATTTCGATAGCTTAATCCATTCTTGAGTGGTTGGTTCAAAATGAAGAAGAGCTTCAAGTCGGGAGGTCCTTTCGCAGTAGAGTCAGGACATCAAGTGAGCAGAGTGTGTTGTATGTAGATGGAGATATGGAGCGGAGAGAGAGAGAGAGAGAGAGAGAGAGAGTCACACACACAACCTAGAGTTGGTGAGTCATAAAAGGACCAAGAAAATACTCGACTACAGGAAATCTGACACGTGCATACATTTCTCATATACATATAAAAATATCACCTTTTCACATACCTCAGATATATATACGGTAATATATATATATATATACTGTATATATATATATATATATTACCACATTTAGCATTTTCAAGACCAGTGATCATTTTCAACCTACTTGAACACATTCATTCATTATTTTGTATAAAAAAATTACGTGAGGTAGATGCATGAATGAAATTATATACAGAACATGAATTGCACTTTGTCATGTGTTGTTTGGGTATACAATTTTGATGTGTCCAAAATCATGTCTATTTTAGACCCACATTGTAGCTTAGTGAATTCAAAGTACAGTATTTTGGAATAAAGTAAATATGTTTTTGTAGACATTGGAGTATTGGAATTTGTACTTTGGATTAGATGTTCTCCTCTGGCTCCCCATTAAGGGTTTACATAGTGAATACAGTTTTGGCGCAGGATATTGTTGGAATAGAATCGTTAGTGAATTCAAACACATGTACATTTTAGGAACAAATGTAGAAATTTAAATAACAAAATGTTGGTACTAGAAATAGGTTCAGTCTGACCACTTCAATTTACTAGGCCATAAATACTGAATTGCATTTGTAACAAATTGCAGTATTCAAATGGTTGATGAAAACATTAAGTGGAATATATGACTAATTACTGGGATGCATTTTTGTTACATCTGAGTCCCTGTTATAGTTGACATTGGTGCCAAGAGTTGTTGAGGGTCCAGTTTGCTCCTAGTTTTGGAATTTCTTACTATTTGGTTTAGTGCTAGGATTAGTGTAAGCGTGAACATTAGTGTAAAACTGTGAAGGCTTGTGAAAAGGTTATGGGTTGGATGAGGGTAATTGCTTTGTGTTTCTCTTTGGAACCAGTAATTTGGCACAGTGGGCCTTATTCAACTAACTTTTTCTCGTGAGATTCCTCCTAGGAGATAATTATTTATCTTCTATTTAAAATCACTTTCAGAACTTTACAAAAGGACCAAAAAGTAGGTGAAAAAGTACTATCAAAATTATTTTGAGTATTTTTTTTACTTGTTTGATGGTTGTAAAGCTTTTTATTGGTAAGGCGTGAAAATATGAAATAAGAGAAAACTTAAGAGAAAACATTAATTGCATATGGGCCAATATGCTTTAAATGCAGAAAACATGGGCCATATGCAATTCACTTTTTCTCTAACGTTTTCTCCTAGGAGATAATTTTCATCTTCTTTTTAAAATAACTCTGTACAACTCTGCAACTAAATAACGTACTAAAAAGTAGGTGAAAAACCTATTAGGAGTATTTTCTTGTTTGCTGGTGGCTTAAAATGCATTTTATTGACAAGGTGTAAAATATCACCTTGGAGAAAACTTAGGAGAGAAAATGAATTGCATATAGCCCAATATGCTTTAAATGCTGACAGTTACTCTCACCAATCTACCCTACCTATGCTTAACAATACACTTAACCTTTGAATACTTGTCTCTCATAAACCTAACCTTTCAATAACTCTCCATTTATCAATTACAAAGAACTAACTTTTTTTAGTTAAACTAGTTGTAAAAGTACCCTTAACCTTGAACCTGATTATTATTATCCTAATATTCTCAGTGGTGTCAAAATGTTAATTAACCCCTACTAACCTATTTGTACTCTCACAATAACCCTCAACACTAATGGAAAGTGTTGCTTTGAAGACCCCCCTACTAAACTGAAACAAAATCTCTGGGTTACTCAACGACTTAAGGCTTGTGTACACCTAATGTTTATTATTAGATATAATTGCCATCAAACATGTTATGATGAGCTCTAACAGCACCACACATGCTATGATTTGTGTTTTTTTTTTATCCTATACCACTTTATGCCCAGATAATGATAATATAATGCAATGTTATAATGTAATTGCTGTGGTCTTTTTTAACCTATACCACTTTATGCCCAGACGATGATAATATAATGCAATGTAATAATGTAATTGCAATCATGAAATAAAACATTAATGGCAACAAATGTTTTTGGCATGGCCAAATAAACTTTGAGCCACCATGAAAAGTCATTGTAGATTTGGATGAATAACCATTTTTTAATCTAAAAGGTTGTCAGCTGAGTTGAGCTGTTTTCCATCTTGAGCATCAAGACCTTAATTCAATTATCTTTTTTTCTCTAAAGTTGCCTCCTATGAGATATTTTTTAATAACTTTTCAACCATCTGCAATTGAAAAAGTACCAAAAAGTAGGCAAAAAAGTACTGTCAAAATTATTCTAAATGTGTTTTCTTGTTTGCTTGTGGCTTTAAAAGGAATATGATAAGGCGTAAAAATATCACCTAGGAGAAAACCTAAGAGAAAAGGGGCCATACCTGATTAACTTTTCTTCTAAGTTTTCTCCAAGTAGATATTTTCAAACCTTGTCAATAAAATACTTTTAAAGCTCACACCAAGCAAAAAATTACATAACATGAGTTTAATATTACCCTTTTACTTCTTCTTTTTTTAGTATATTTTCTATTGCTAAGTACTTAAAAACATTTTTTTAGATAAGAAATGAAAAATGATCTCCTTAGACAAAACTCAGGAGAAAAGTTAGTAGGGTATGGCCCTAGGTGAGATGAATAAGAGCCATCTGTATGTGGAAATGCTGATCATAAAGAAAAAAAATCATTATGTTTCATGGCTGGAATAACATCTCATAGTGCCACCACTGGCCAATAGCATGGGGGTGTAGACTGGGGTATTTATGGCTTGGTGTACTGAACAACATATAAGGGGTTTATTGTTCAGTTGATGGTGGGCCATTCTCTCATGTGTATATGTACTTTTAAATGTTCTTTTAAAATTGAGATATAGTTCTGGACTGGAACCCCCTAAGATGACATGGAAACGAGCTATAGAGTGATAAGTGGCAGGAAAACCTGTACAGAACTGAAGGTCCAAGCCAAAGACAGGCACAACTGGACAAACTACTGCTCTGTCTTCTAGCGCGAGCAACAGGAAATAAGTCAAGTAAGTCAAAGTTATTTTGATGGATCAAACTCAAATTGCTGATCACATACTTGATGTCTTGCGACTCTACTTTCTGAAATTTCAGAAAACATTAATTTACTAAATACGATTCTAAGTCGTATACACAAAGCCTCCAAAAATAAATTGTTTACTGAATTAAGTTTTCCGAAAACAAGACAACTTCAGAGGAAGACATTAAAAACTTTTGAAGAGGACAACAGATTTAAAAAAAGACAGAAATCCCCAGCAGCGCAATGCAATCAGTCAGTTTAGAGCAAGATGCATCTGAACAAGTATAATCTCTTTAAGTACTCTAATGTTCAATTAGAAAACATGTATCAAGTTATGTTGGCATGTCAGCTCATCTGAATCTCTCCCAAAAGAGCTCCAACTCCAGGGAAGGAGGTACTGTTCAGAGTAACTTCAGAGTAAGTTGTCCACCAAAGTCATTGGAATATATTACAAAAAGAAAAAAATGCCTTTCTAAGCCTTTGAATTTCACTTAGTAATTACAACTGAAGAGAGAGGAAAAAAGAAAGAGGAAATAATTTAATAAAGGTTTACAATATTTGCTGAGATATTTAAATTGACATTAGTATGTTCAAGTATGCCAGTTACTTATAGTTTGTTGGACTTTTGCTACTTATTATGATGTAGTAAGATTTTTTTCTTTTTTTACACTATCAACATTACCACTTAAAAGAAACCCTCATTATTTGTGCAAAAACCATGAATTAAATTTAGTTGGGAGTATTCAAGATTTAAATATCTATTTTAAATTGTTGACTACATTTACAGTTCTCAAAAATGATAGTACCTAAAATTTTAAGGAGTGTAGATTTCTAGCAAATACATTCTCCAAAGTTCTGTCAAACATTGAATACAGCTAGTTTAATCTTAAATATCTAGAAACATAATTTTACCTCCTCAACCGACCTAAAAAGTTGTCATTTAGACTGCAAGCTTTTTTAGTGTGGAGTCTGTACAGACAATGCTTAACTGCATCAACTACAGCTAAGCAATGTATATTTTGTGGTGATTTGACTTTAAACAAGAAGAAAAAAAAAAGTTAAACATAGCCATGAAGTCTAATAACTGCTGTACACAGAGTTTTAAAATGATCCTACTATAAGCCACACTTGTTTTTTTAACTGTCTACTTAAAAGTTTTTTCTTTTTCTTTTTAAGTCAAGAATCAGAGAATAATATCATCTTCATTTTCTGTGCCTTTAAAGTGTAAGGTACATATATGCAAAATAAATATGTGACTTTTTGCCAGTACTGTATTTAAGACAGTAAAAACTGTAAAAAATGAATATAGAAAAAACACAGATTAATAAAAAAATCCAAATTTAAGTGTAAAACACCATAATATTGAACTGTAGATGCCAGGACTTAGAGGTACGAAGGAGATTAATGCACCATGCTGTAACAATATGGCTAGGCCGAAAACCATTAAAGTCTTAATTTCTGAGTTAACGAGGGGCCTTATTAGTGTCAGCTATAGAGGACGATATTTTATCCTCACTATTTTTAATTGTAATAGTTTTTTTTAATTAATCTTACCTACTTAAAAGAGGTTCAAATGCGATCATTAAAATGAGTAACACATTATAAATTACAAAACACTTTTATACAGTCCTGCAATCGGCATATAATAAATACAAATACTTCCATAAAACATATTTTGACAAAACAATAATAACAACTTTGAGACAGCGAGAATAGAGTAACGTGGTTAATCTATTTAAAAAGAAAAAAAATACGAGGAACACAACTCAAAACAACACAAGACTGCAGCAAACAGAAAACACTGCCACAGATTCAGCTTTCACTGCTGAAATATCTTAATTGTAAAGCTATTGGTTAAGCAGGTTAGTAAGTAAAAAAAAAAGAGTTGTTAGGATTCCAAAGCCTGGCACATTAATGTTAAGCACTCACCCCTGAACATTTATAATCTTTTATAATAAAGGAGACAGTCTTGTAGGTAGTGTTTTCTGGAGAACCAACAGTTCTCTACAATCCCCAGTCTACTCTGGGAGGGGATATCAGTTTGTCCTAGGAGATGATTTCACGAGTGACGCTCAAGAGGCGACTCACCAATGTGGGCCTTTCTACGCATATTCAGCCTTTTCACAGGACTCATCCTGAGTGATTCGTAAACCAGTGCTGCCTTTCTACTGGCTGGAGTCAGTCATGTTCATCATCTTGAAATGCTCCAGTCAGCAGTGCCAAGATAAGCACTAAGTGAGGCGAAAGGCTACGGAGTACCGTACTGAGGAGGACATGCCTGGAATGCATAGTAAACATCTATACTTTTCACAGAGAATGATGCCAGAGTTCGTTTTGTTTTCTGTCTATTGTTTTACGAGCTGGAAAGCAAACATGTTATGACAGTCAGTCTCCCTATGATGTGGCCATAGCGTTCCTAAAGTCTAACGTAACAGGTATATACAAGAGTACATAAAAAGGTAGGGAATTAAGCAACGTTTCTTTTTGCTACGTACTTTCTTGCTAAAGATTAGTCACTAATAGGTAATAGAAGCTCTAATAGCAACTTGATATGTGGAGTTACCAAACATTTTCTTCATGAGATGAGATATAACAGACAAGAGTTTCTGAGTTTTTTATGACATATAACCCTTTATTCAAGAGAAAATATATCCATGACTGGACAAAATACACCAATACTTATATTTCCAATATCAGCACAAAGTTTATTAAGGACTTATCCCAAACATAAAACCATTTAAAAGCAGGCAGGAGGCAGATCAAAAAGTATATATATTATAATGTATGTGATCAATAAAGTATTCGAAAAGTATATATATATATTATAATGTCTGTGATCAATAAAGTATTCAAATGGGCAAGCAATTGTTGCTTGCCCATTTGAATACTTTATTAATTAGAGACATTCTATATATACTTTCTGATCTGCCTCCTGCCTGCTTTTAAATGATTTTATGTTTGGGATAAGTCCTTAATAAACTTTGTGCTAATACTGGAAATATAAGAATTGGTGTATTTTGTGCAGTCATGGATAGATTTTCTCTTGCATTGTGTTTTGAGTTATAAAACTTCCATGGCTATATGGTGGTTGTTGGTTATTTGTAGGCTCTGTCTGTGCTGTTCTATATAACCATTTAATAACGAGCATTCTGGGAGATCAGGAATATTTTCTACTGGCTTTAGAACACTCAGTAAACAAACATTCCGCAGAGCTCCACCTGAAAGAATTTGCCACCCGTAATAGGATTCAGAATGCAAATCAGGGTGAGGAAAAAAATTTAGAATGGGTAAAACACTAATAATATTAATATATAAATGAATATTGTAAAAAAAAATAATTTTATTCATTACATTATTTTATCAACTGTTCCTCTTTAATCAGGTTTGTTTCTATACGATTTGTGATTTATTTTTTTTAAACCTCAAAACCTATTAACGTTTTTCAAGGCGCACTGACAAGTACAAAAAGACCAAAACACGTTTTTGGTGCACCTCCTGATATTACAAAAATGAAATACACTTTCAATTTCGTTATAAGCAAAACCCAATGTTCACTTTAGAGTCCATATGTATTCCATATCCACACATATCCAGATAATATCACATCACTGGCCATGCCCAATTCCCATATTTTCACACTTTCCCCGATAGGAAAGCCCCCACCTTACGCTATCACACAAGACTCACCATAGGAGTCGACCCACAAGCAGGTCTACTTGTGCATTGTGGATATTCCCAGGTCACCCCCGACCTTCTGACCTGTTGCCAACAGCCATGAATTGACCAACCAATGACAGAACCAATAATCCACACCAATGTACAATGTAGTCTTCCCAGCAGTAAAGCTTAGTTCCTAAATCTCAAAATTCGCTCTAAAAAATTTGCTGTGACATGTTCAGGTAACCCCTGTGAGCAACTAAAATGCCCCCCTGGGGTATCAGCATCATGTTTGAAAACGATGGCCTGTGTGGCATTTCACAGATATGAGCCACCATGCCACACTATTTACCATGTAGGCAAAGATGTGCTTGCACTAGTTTCAATCTTCACTTAGTTCGCTCTGGTTGATGAAGTATTATGGTATGAGCTCAATCGCCTAGATTTCACATAACACTGGCTAAAGTAACTCAGGATTTTTCCTTGAAACATCGAAATATGTGATTTGTTTGGCCTGATTTACTAACGTTCTTCCCTGATGGAGGTTGGTAATCCAGCAAACATGGCCTGAATTCATTCAATATTACTGGTGGCTGGCAGCTTATTGGCTCTCTGCCACACACATGACAACAGGGAAGCTATAGCGGAATACAGTATAAGAACAGGGCTGGGCTGAATCTGTAATCTAACTGCTAGTGGGACACAGCTCCTCTGTGCTGCTGGCCAATTCACTGTTAAATAAAAGTGCAGGCAGATAGATAGTACTTCTAGTAACTAGTCACCAGTGCAGGATAATCCACCAGGCAGGTACCTGGGGCCTAGTGAATGTCACAGGACCCACCAGCCACCATCTTTGACCTCTCTCCAATTCAGCTTACCAAAAAGACCACAAGGAGGCGCCCAAATCTATTACCTTGCCTAGGTTCCCCTTACATCTTAATTCATCTCTGCTAGTCCGATAGAGTGTCAGTTATAGACAGTTTCACTGTTAGTACAGGTATTTCAGTCAAGCATGGCGGGGCCCTACCATAGACCGTAATGTTAACTATGACTATAGTGGTGCTGGAGGAATTTGTCCTAAAATTACTGTAATTCGGTTGCCGGCAGTAGCTTGACCCCGAACTACGTGTCCAAAGGGACAAATTAGGTTACAGCCATATCAATCCCTGCCATGTACTGATGAGGACCAAAAGTCTGAAACAGGCTGTCACATGTGGGTTTGATATGGCTCTGTAAAATGTAAAGCTATAGGCTTGCTATACACCAGCAGTTCTGGATGTAAGTCTGGCTCCAGGGGCATAAAGAGATAATTTGCATATTCAGTAGCAGTGCATTGTGGATAACCACAAATGTTCACTTATAGCTAAATTATTGCAAGCAGGGATGAGCAGAATTTACGCCAGTGTGAATTTACGCATTGTAGTTCGCATCTACACATCGTAGTTTGTAGGTGAAGTTTCAAAACTACGCTTACGAATTTACGCGTAGTTTATGCCCACTATGTGTAGTTAACATGTGTATTGCGTAGTGAACTACGAATGCGTCACTCGCATCTAATTTTCCGCATGCGATTGTATGCTTACAAATGTACGCATAGAAGAGCTCCCTGTGTAAGCATTTAAAAAGGAATTAACGCGTAAAATTTTCTGCATACGGGCATAAGCATCCGCATACACTACGCTTCACACTACGCGTAAATGCGTATTTTAACACGTAGTCTACGAAATGCATACGAAGCGAATATTTGATTTCGAAGCCGTAGTTTGGCGAAGCGTAATTGCGTAAAACTACGTGTAGTTCCAGCGTAGCGAAGTTGGCTGACTATGACCATCCCTAATTGCAAGTTTCCTTCTGTGTTAACAAGGCAAATCACACCAAGCGTTATCAGTAGGGGGAATATATTTGCTATATTCTCCTACATTGCCTAGCACAGGAAGGGCCTTTTCTCGGTTCACCCCCCCATGCCCACCAAACCACTGCCGGGAACTTACGTATGTCCCCAGTATGCACACTGACGTGGCCAGTGGTGTAGCTAAAGAGCTGTGGGCCCCGATGCAAGTTTTACATTGGGACCCCCTAAGCACTCTATACATAACAATTGATACGACGCACCAAAACCTGCCAATGGCAAATACAGTGTCAGAGGTGCAAGAAGGGGATGGGGAGCAGTGTGTTAATGATTACAACTATTCAAAGTATCTATAGAAGTGATTATTATGAGCACAGGACCAATAGAGAGGTAATACTGTGGTTGAGGGAGGGCCTCTCAGGGCCCCTCTGGCCCTGATGAGGTCGCAACCTCTGCACCCCCTATTGCTACGCCCCTGGACGTGGCACTGTTTCATCATCATTGTTGATAGTTACTATGTGGTTATTCATATTCAGTTGTCCCTTGCCTCCTCCAACAGCAATCCTACCTAATAAAACCCCGGTGTCTCTGCGTCCCATGTCAGTGTGTGTGTGTCCCTGCTTTGCACTACTCGGATAGGAACAGGACAGCTAGGGGGCCAGCCAGGCGAGTGGGAGGCAGGCATGTGCATGCATTGAGCAGGCGTGTGCGCGCCGCACGGCGGACGGGTGCGCGCATGCGTGCTGACAGGTGCCGGTGGTGACAGACCTAGAGCCCGTTGTCAAACTAAGGTCACCAGTAACCAATAAGAGTTTTGCAGACGGTCACACGCACAGGGATTTTTAAGGAGAAATAAACCTGTCATCCCCCCCCCCCAAAAAAAAATCATTACAGTTTGAGTATCTGTGATGTTGACCAGATTTGAAGCACCACATTAGAGGCACTGTAAGGGGAAATAAATAACAATGAATATCTGTAACGGAATGGGATACCAGTTAACCCATGACCGGATTATATAGCCAGCACGGTGCCATAGTGGTTAGCACTCTCGCCTTGTATCGCTGGCTCAAATCGCAGCCAGGGCACTATCTGCACAGAGTTTGTATGTTCTCCCTGTGTCTGCATCAGTTTCCTGCTTTAACTCTAGTTTCCTCCCACATCCCCCCAAAAAACATACAGATACGTTAATTGGCTTCCTGTAAAGTGTCCCTAGACTACGATACGTACACTACACAATACATACATAGACATATGACTATGGTAGGGATTAGACTGTGAGCCCCTCTGAGGGACAATTAAGTGACAGGACAATTTACTCTGTACAGAGCTGCAGAAGATGTCGGCACTATATAAATACTAAATAATAATAATGAAAGGTACCTAAGGTTCACTGATTCACATGAGGTTTAAAGGCCTGTCTGGTGAAATCGCAAAGAAGAGCTCCTGCAGCACAAACTGCTGGAAAACTTCACGATAGAAAGGTATCATAATATACAGTGCATAGTGGCTTGCTGCATATGGGCCTGGTTAGCATCATACCAGTCACTATGCTTATCCCCTTGTACCACCTGAAACACTTACAGCTGCCACATGTGCATCAGAACTGGATCATGGAGCAATGGAAGAAGGCCTGGTCTGAGTCACATTTTCTGTCAGTTCATGGTAACTTTAAGAAATGCCACTTCCGTAAACATTGTTGTAGACTATGTACAACCCTTCATGGCAATAGTAAGCCCTGATGGGAAAAGACTTAAAGGATTTGCTGCTAAGGTCTTGGCACCAGATGCCACAGGACACCTTCAGCAGTCTTGTAGAGTCCACATCTCAATGGGTCAGTACTACAGTAGTAGTAGTTTAGCACCACTCAAAGCAGTAAAAATCTATTGTTCAACCACTCAACAAACATCTGACGTGATCTGGCTTCTACGCTGTTCCTGATTGCAATCCTGCCTGCAGAATCAGAGAAACATTATAGCAGGAGATTTCAGACAGGACCTACCAGTATCAGTAAGGAACATCTGCTAGTTTCTGACAGCCTTGTAGTGAAAATATCATAATTAAATCTCACTAGATGAAGGCAAATAACTGGGTTCATTCACTGATGTTAGAGAACCTTGGAGAACGTAAAGGATTTGACAAATCAGGACTGGATTTTTCTTTTTTAATTACCTGCATTTGGGTGACATTTTTTTTCACTGGTACCTGGGTAATATCAGAATAAAGAGAGGAAACTGAGAGGATGGTGGATTAGAGTTTGCGCTGTTTCAGTTTCATGCACACACCCAACTTTACTATATCAGCTATGTTGCCCACTTGCCCAGATTTTTTACGCTACCAAAATAAAAAATAAAAAAAACTTTAATTTTAGAAAACTGATATCACCTAAGACTTGGTTCTATTTAGAGTTTGTCATTTAAAAAATAACATTTTCCTTCACATTAAAAATAGTAACTATATGTGAACCCACTGGCCCATATGCGATTTACTTTTTCTTCTAAGTTTTCTCCTAGGTGAAAATGTAACACCTTGGTAATAAAATGGCTTTTAAGCCACTAGCAAGCAAGAAAATAGTCTGAATAATTTTGACAGTATTTTTTAACTTACCATTTAGTACTTTTTAAATACCAGGTAGATGAAAAATTAGTTAAAACAGAAAATAGAAAAATTCTAGGAGAAAACTTTGGAGATAAAGTGAATTGCATACAGCCCCATTTGTCTATAAAAAGAGGAACTAATCAGAAAAATTGGTTGTCTTTACTCAAAATTTTAGGATAAAATTAAACAATTTGCCTAAACAATTTTAAACAATCGGGGCGCGTAATACAAATTACATCACATCTACATTATAATAGCGTATTTTTGTGCATGAAAACCAAGAAAATCTTTAGCAAAAAATTTCTTTTTATTTCGTCCATACATGTTTTATTTTCATTTATGTTCATCCCAGTCCTCTACATCAAAAGTAGTGTACAATTTTTTTACAAATCTTACAGTTCACTACTGTGTGTAGATATCTTTTCAAACTACCTAAGAATGCACCCTACACGAAAGGTATATCAGCTGATATGGGCACATTCAATGAGTTTGGAAGTAAATTGCAATATGGCCTTTGGTAAATATAATAGCAATGGAATGATATTGATTATATGATTATATGGTTTCAATCTCCTAAATGCTGTTGGAATATGGTTACCTTTACTGTAAAAAAAAGTAATATAAATCAATCTGACAATTGCATTTTTGATAACCCTTTAAAATTGCTCAAAATCAATGGAAGAAGTAGAACTGGACATTCTTGATACAGAAGTAAGCAATCCGCCCTCTGCAAACTGATTCAACTTTACAAGCATACTTGGTCATTACATGTTGAATTTAATCCCTAGAAAAACTGATTGATTGATCACTTTCAATGGATTTTGAGGGAACTAATCAATAATTGCCGGGTTCGCTCAACATGATCAAATTTGGTAGATATATATCAAACTCAATAATCTTGGTATGGCTACCTTATGCTGGGCATACACGGCTCGACGTAGGCTTATCAATCGATTGATAATATCCGACGTGTCCGATCACCGCGGGGATCGATTCCGCGCTCGATACCCGCGACCGGACAATAGCGGCGAATTGAGCGGAAGATAAGAAGCGCCGGCAGGGACGAGCGGGAATAGATCCGGGCGCATGCGTGGACAAGGAGGGACGCGGCGGGAGTTAATCCAGCGGCTAATCGGCCGCCGGATCGACCCGTTTATGCCCAGCATAAGGTGGCCCCTAATAACCCAATCTTTTTCATCCAATTTTACTAAATCTGTATTGTATAAGGGTAAACAGTGAATATATTGAACAGTTAATTTAAGAAGTCCCTTAGGCTAGGAATCCACCATAAGTTTTTCCAGCAGATAGATGGTTCGATAGCTGATTTCCGACATGTCCGATCTTATTTTCAATCATTTTTCTGATCGAGTTCACATAGAAGTGAATGGAAATTGATAAGAATAGATAAGAAAATTGTTCAGAGAATCGATCAAAAATAAGATCGGACAGTAAATCGACTGAAAAATCTCATTGTGTATTCCTAGCATAATATTACATACAGTAGAAATGGTAAGATTGGATGAAAAAGATTGGATCATTAGTAGCCACCATGATATACTGCTTTACAATGTCTTCTTACTTGTTTACCTTTATTCTAAGGTCTACAAGCAGCCCCATTATGAATTTGCCTTGTCTGCCAGCATGTCTAGAGATGTTTTTAGAAATCGACTTTTTCTATAATCCAATCGATCTTTGATTTTGTAAAATATTTTTTCACCTGTTCATTCGTGTTTTAAAAGACTAAATTGAAAAGAAAATTAGACAACAATTCTGTCCGTCCCAAAAAGTTTTGAAAAGATGGAAAAGTAAAAATAAATGGCGGAATCAAATTTTTAAATCACATCGTATTGACAGATAAACATCCCCTTTGTATGTGATCTCTGCTTGACTGAATGATCAAATCAATGGCCAGGAATAGAGGAATGAAAGATAGAGAAATGAAAGTTCTTCACCAGAGCAGCCAATAAGATTTAAGCTCTTGGATGGAACCAGGATGTAGGATTCCAATTTTGTGCCTATTTTCTTTCACCTCGTCTTGATAAATCACTTCTAAGTATTATTTTTTTACTATAACTACCAGTTGCATTTAGAAAGGCGAATATTTTAAACATCTGCCTAAAATAGTTAATGGCATAACTTTCTAAAGCACATCTGTTGCTATACTTGAAGCTCCACTTAACACATATATTGAAATAGTTTTCTATACTTTTATGTCAAGTGAGAAATAATATTAACCATCGTATTTCCTATGTATGTCGTGTACATAAAATATACAGAAATGTTATGTCTGTGTGTATTTGCCATACATTGACTATTCTATTTATTGAACTTGACTACGTGATTGTATTTGGTTAGGTTGTAATTTTTTTTTAACAAATATAAAGTTTGAAAAAAAAGTACACAAAAATAAACGTTTCTTGTGCTTCTTATCCTTACAAGCAATCGTTTAAAATGTTCATAACAGTCGAAAATGACCAGCTGGTATTTTTTTTTCTAAGTCCAAAATATATCTGAAGTGCTTTAAAAAGATGCCAAAAACTAACCATTTAGGACAAAATGCCTAAAGGCAGAATGTTTCAACAGCAAAATATAAATAATAACCATAAATTGAATAACTGCAACTGAAATAATTAAATAGATACATAACTGGGTGATACAAAATATTAAATCTAAACCAAAGTTTATGCTATTTTCTTTAATTATGTCATGCGTTTAAAAAAAAAATCACCCCAAAATGTAAATGCTGATAGAATAGTTTAACGAGTATGAGTAAGACAGAAAGGAAAAAAAATCATTATTTTATGAAAAAACAAAACAAAAAAACAAAAGTGGTGCCTACCTTGTTAGCCATACAGATATTCAGAGAAAAACTCCACATTGTTTGCTTTGCCTGTCCTGAGGGAGAACATGGAAGTTTGTGCAAGTGTCTTTTCAGGCCCCTTCCATACAAACTACTGGAGCATCAGTGTCCAGACATTGTGGTGCCAGTCAGCTAATGAGGTGATGCACTGTATAGCTCTCCCATGGCCTCCCTCCCACCACTGCTCTTTTTAACCCTTGAAGTATCACTCTACTCCCAGTCACGTATATGACATGATAATAACGCTGTGAATACATTAAGGGAAATGGATAATGTTTACATCATTGTACTAAATTCTGTCATCATTGAAAATAGAGCTTATTTTTTAATCAGATACATATCAAATATTACCAAGAAATAATTCATATTTACCACCCGCAGCCAATAGATGGAGCCCCAGTGTATTTTTGTAGCTTTTGTCAGCCTCTTTGACTCTTTGTGATGTCATAAGCTTGGTGGTATTGTAATAGCATATGGCCGCTACCTGGGGGACCTCCTTTTAAAGGGGAACTAAAAAGAGAGCTATATGGAGGCTGTCATGTTTATTTCCTTTTAATCAATACCAGTTGCCTGGCAGCCCTGCTGGTCTATTTCTCTGCAGTAGTATCTGAATAAAACCAGAAACAAGCATGCAGCTAGTCTTGTCAGATCTGACTTTAAAGTCTGAACCACTGAAACACCTGATCTGCTGAATGCTTGTTCAGGGGCTATGGTTAATAGTATTAGAGGCAGAGGATCAGCAGGGCTGCCAGGCAACTGGTATTGCTTAAAAGGAAATAAACATGACAGCCTCCATATACCTCTCTCTTCAGTTCCCCTTTAACACTCGAGAATTTGAATGCAGTGTTTTACTAGGCCACTTGGAGGTGCTGTTTCTGATGAACATGACAGTGTTGATAAGAAGGTGTGTTTTAAGGGTTGGTTAAAAGTTGTGTTTTTGCAGAAACTAATCAGGTTTGCTAGATTGAGTTGGCACCTGCAATGTTACCACCAGGGTGGATTTTGGGGGTCTGGAATAATCACCGGAGCTATAAGAATCAAACTTGATGGTGGAGCTGCTGCTAGTTCCATGGGGTGATCAGTACAGCTATGATCCAGTAACAGGTGTAGAAGAACAACGTATCATTGTGGTTAGGGGGCTCAGGGAAGTTAGTTTGTCCCTGGCATATTTCATTTAATTTTCTCACCCTGGATGCTTTAGTTTAATCAATCCAAAGAGTTCAGGAAGGTGAGCGTGGGATGAACACACTTGGCGGACTGAGCAAGGCAATAAGTCAACGATGAAACATATAAAAAGGTAAAAACTGCACCACCTCAGGTGGTAATGCTAATAGCCACAACTATACATAGCAGTGCATACTGGAGAGGAGTGAAAGGTGTGTGCTTCTGACCAGTTTCACCTGACTTTTATACTGGCTGCCTCAAGTCTATGGACTAATTTAAACTGACTCCCTCTGGAGTGTTGTGTGAAAGCTACCCCTGAGCCCTACAAGCTTGGGGGGCCCATGCTTCACTCCTTTCCAATGTGTCGTGCCCAGGCCATGCACATGCAGCAGAACGCAATGGACGTTAAGGTAAGTGCCTGTTTTTAATTTTGGGAGGTCGGTGCGGGTGACTCTTCCCGGTGTTGGCCACGCTGGGGGGTCGCCTGCACCTCCCAGCCTCCCCCTCCGGGGTGTCGCTGTGTGGGTTCCAGGCAGTGAGAGAGCTTGGGGTACCCGCGGCCCCCCGGTTGTAGGGGGGCATTGGGAAGCCTCCCCGTGGCGCTCCTGGATAGTGCTAATGTTGCATGAACTAATTCCAGCAGTGCAACTGCTTTGCGGTGTTGGCTTTTGACCCTGCATAGTTTGGCATGCAAAAGCAAATGCATATTTGCATGAGCAATGCCTCATGACAAGCCAATTAGGCCAAATGTGTCAGATTTGTTAGGGTTAAACTTGGTTGATGCACACATCTGCTCTTTGTTGTAATCACAATGCATAGCAGGTAGTCCCACCGCCCGGTGTCTATTTTATTGGCACCTAAATTACAGCTAATCACAGCTATTAGGATTAGGATTGCTGCCTATGGCACTGACAGAAATATTAATTAGGTGGCAGAGGGTCCTTAGTATTAGGCGGGGTGGTGTTTAAGGTTAGGCACATCCATGGGAATTTTATGGTTAGACATCAACGGGGTGATCCTTACAGAGGAAGTGTCGCGAAAATCTTAAAATTTTAAATGCATACAAATAAGAAGTACATTTCTTCCAGAGTAAAATGAACCATAAATTACTTTTCTCCTATGTTGCTGTCAACAGCAGGTAGTAGACATCTGACATTACCGACAGGTTTTGGACTAGTCCATCTCTTCATAGGGGATTCTCAGCATGGCCTTTATTCTTAATAAAGACATTCTCTGAAAATGATTAATACAAAGATGCTGGCCAGCCTTCCTGCTCGCTGCACACTTGCACACTATTTTGGCAGTTGGACTGGGCAACTGCCATTCACTAAGTGCTTTTTAAAATAAAGAAAACCCAGAGAACCCCCCTATGAGAAGATGGGCTAGTCCAAAATCTGTCGGTAATGTCAGATTTCTACTACCTACTGTAAGTGACAGCAACATAGAAGAAAAGTAATTTATGGCTCATTTTACTCTGGGAGAAATGTACTTCTTATCTGGATCTCCTCCTATGTATCCAATCGCTCCTTCACCACTTCCTTCAATGGCTCCTCCTCAACCCCTGCCCCCCTCTCAGTTGGGGTTCCCCAGGGCTCTGTTCTAGGCCCCCTTCTTTTCTCCATATACACTTCCTCAATTGGCAAGCTTATCTCCTCCCTGGGCTTCAATTACCACCTTTATGCAGATGACACTCAGATTTACCTCCATACCCCCGATCTCTCATCCACCACCATAAACAAGGTCTCCTCGTGTCTCTCAGCAATTTCCTCCTGGATGTCAGCTAGGTTCCTAAAGCTTAACCTAGACAAAACTGAGCTCCTGATCTTTCCACCCCATGCTGCTGCCCCCATCCCAGATTTCCACCTCACAATCGACAACCATTCTCCCTACCTCCCAGGCCCGCTGTCTGGGTGTCACCTTGGACTCTGCCCTCTCCTTCATCCCACACATCCAAAACATCACCAGAGCCTGCAATTTCCACCTCCGTAATATCTCCAAGATCCGCCCCTTCTTAACCCCGGACACGACCAAACTGCTCATCTATGCCCTCATCATCTCCCGCCTTGATTACTGTAACTCCCTCCTTTCTGGCCTCCCCCTGAAACGCACTGCCCCCCTTCAATTAGTGATGAACGCGGCTGCAAGACTCATCCATTCTTCGCACCGCTCTGCATCCACATCTCCCCTTTGTGAATCCCTGCACTGGCTCCCTATCCGTTTCAGGATAAGTTTCAAGATTCTATGCCTGGCGTATAAATCTGTGCACAAAACCTGCCCTACCTACATCTCGGAGCTTGTTCACAAGTATACACCAGGTCGCTCCCTCCGTTCCTCCAACGACCTTCGCCTCACCAAACCACGCATTTCACACTCCCATGCCCGCCTGCAGGATTTCTCAAGAGCTGCCCCCACCCTCTGGAATGCCCTTCCACCACCCATCAGACTTGCTCCCTCTTTCAACACATTCAAGCAAGCCCTCAAAACCCACCTCTTTATGATGGCCTACCCACCTCCTACCACACAGTAACTCTCTAAGGAATATTTAACAGCCCCCCTAGTGTTTCCACCCCTCCCTTTAGATTGTAAGCCTCTGGCAGGGTCCTCCACTCCCTAGTGTAATCTACAGGATCATGTGCTCCTGTCCTACAACAGCCTGTACTTGTATAACTGGGCCTACCTAACCAGCCCATATTGCATGATCATGTATTTTGTACAATTTGTATGTATAACTTTGTTCTATGTGTATAACCCTATGTATGTCATCCTTGTATCATTGTATATATTTATTGTCCAGCGCTGCGTAATATGTTGGCGCTTTATAAATACAATAAATAATAATAATAATATGTGTTTTAAATTTTAAGATTTTCATGAGAGTTCCTCTAAGGTTATGCATCTTCTGGGGAGTTTTAGGGCCCATTTCCACTATCGCGAATTCGCATGCGTTTGCCGCATGCAAATTCACATAGCCAATACAAGTGAATGGGACTGTTTCCACTTGTCAGGATTTCTGAGCGTTTTCGTCCGCGCCAAAAATTCGCATGGCAGAGCTATCAGAATTTGCATACCGCACGCGAATTTGCATGGAATCAATTGAAAAGCACACAGGCACTGCCATGGTTAAATTCGCATACAGCATCATTCATGCGAATTCACATGAAAATTCGCATACAAACGCATGCAAAATTTGCATCCACATGCGAATTTTTTCCGCGGCGATTTGCACCGCACAAGTGGAAATGGGCCCTTAAGGTTAGGCACTACCAGGGGGCTGTTTAGGGCTAGGCAGCACCATGGGGGATCGGTTAGTTTTAGACATCGAGAGGGAAGGTTCTGTGTTAGGTTAAGTCGTAGTAAAATATCGGTAAACATTGCTGATATTTTACTATCATAATTAATTAGTAGAATATCGTTAATTTTAACAATATTCTACTTGTGGCACCAGCACTCTTTTTACTGGGCTCCATTTTTGCATGTACGCTAAATCAGAGCCAAAGGAAACCTCCTTTTTTGTTATAGTAGTGTTTTGCAGGGATCAAAGAAGATGGATTTGTCCTAATCCTCCTATGGGCAGTGATGACACCAGTCATGGAACCATACAGGTGGATCGTTTCATTATGATGCCTGGTGATTTTGCCGTGGGTTTGGGGATATTCTGTGTTTGAAATGCACCAACCAGATATATGTATGGGGTTTCGATGACAATGTAGCCAGACTTGCTGCATCAACTATCTCTGCACCAGGTGGGTAAATTTGATGTCAGGTACTGGGATGGAAGGTGAGTATCGGAATAGGTCAATCACTAGGGTTCACAGTTATGGTTAGGGATTAGGTACCAATATTAGAATAGCTAGTGTTAGGGAACTTGGAGTTTTTATTAGTTGTTATGGTATCAGAAAAGGGATTATGTGGGGGAGACGGGGCAGATTAGAGTTAACACCTAGGAAAGGGATTGCTTTTGGTAGGTAGGTTAGGGTTTGGCATCACCAAAGGAAGAAGGCTAGTTTTATAACAGCAGAATCAGTTGCCTTTTGGTAAACAATGGGGGACAGGTGCCGAATCATACCCCCGCAAAACAGAATTGTAAGCATCAATACAAACGTCGGAAGAGTATCGGTAACAACATTTTGCGGATACTCTAAATATTGGCTTTTTATTGTACCACTTTTAACATGCAACTGAATCATGTCAACCAATAATAATGCTATTTTATGTAGGTGGAACAATGCCCAGCACAGCTTTCTTGCAGGCTCTACATCTGTGATTACTGCCATACAGATATATCCACATTGTATATGTTGTATGCATATTCAGTGCTAATTCAAGATACAATGGGGCTCCAGGGCAAAAGTAACTTGCGGAACCCCCCTAAAAACTCACCCCCAAGCACTGAAGCCCCCCAGGTCTCCACCTTGACTTGTGTTTCACGGGGCTAGAAAAGTAAATAATTTCTGGTCTTTCATAGGTATAGAAAAATACAAAAAACCTTTATTTTGGAAATTCGTACGTCAAAATTGCAGACCAACCAATTAAAATCAATTAAAACACGGCCAGAATAGAGCGCTCACTCACTAAATCACACCTTACACACCATTACAATCATACACCCCTTCTGGTACTGGTACCATTAGTCCTTATCTTCAGAGAGGGGGAGAGAGTTTATGTGCAGGTAGATATATTTGAACAACTTCAGCTTGCAATGCTACAGTAAAGGGTTAAGCCGGTGTATGGATTGATCTCACGATATGCGTTGATTCTGTCGGGTTCCGTCTCAACTCCGGATTCCACCATCTACAGGACTGCTGCATGGTTTTTGAATGCTGTTTGGATTACCGATAATCCTCAGTGGTCAGCTGTCTCGCTCAACCCGGTCCGCAAGAGACTTCTCGGGGAGCGGACGCCGACCTCCTATCTCGCTGCTGCAGCTGCCGCCAATAGTTAGGAACGCTCAAGGCCGCAGGATTTGCACCCGCCCATCGATGCGTTGCGCCCGCCCACTTGCGAGCTTCGTCAGGATGTGCGCCCATCCTGAACGAAGCTCACAAGTGGGCGGGCGCAACGCAGGTCTCTGCCTGCGTCCTCAGGTTAGTAAAATAACAAGTGCCTGTGCTGTAACTGTGTATGGAGCATTGTCGGCTCTAAAGTCTTAGCATTTGTTGTTTTATTGACCTGAGGAAGCGAGCAGAGATCGTTGAAACGCGTTGTCTTTTTCTGTAAATGCGCCTGAATACATAATAAATATTTCCTTTTTTTAACTCTTCTCTCTTTGGGTTCTCTCTTTCCTTTTTTTCATCTGGGGATGTAAGATACCTCTTTTTCTGTATAATCCTTATACCCAATTTTTCATTTTTGGGTGCCTCTATCTCCCCCCCCCCCATCGGTACCTATCACTGATGGCTTACCTGGCAGTATAATATATAAATACATATCCATATCACTGCTCAAAGTGTACCAAGTGCTGGAGTCATGTTCCAAATGTTGCTGTGGGGCCTTGTGATTTGTACGTATTGATCTGTTTGTGTCTGGGAACAGAAAGTTGCTGAAGGCACAGAAGATGTTATCCTTCACTTATAGGGATCTCCATTTCAGTTACAGAATTGCCTCGTGAAAGTGGAAAGATAAATCCCAGTGATTCCAGTGATTTAATCAAAGCCAAAATCTAATCAAAGCTTTTTGTGAAATGCCCAACAACACAATATACAAGAGCACCTGCCGACACTTAACGGTATTGCCCTGCAGCTCTCTGAGGAAAAAGATGAAAGGTTTAATTTTGTATACATGAATGGACCAGCACCACATAGGCCTCAATTCACTAAGATCATGCTGGGGATAATAAGGCAAGAGAAAACGCACCACCACACAGTAAGAGAGTTATCTTATCTCTTCATTCCTTAAGTTACCTCCTCTGTAGTTACCTCCTCGGTAGTTATTTTCACATGCAGTTAATAAACAGCCTGTCTTTAACTTTAGAATTCTGGAGTTATTTTAAGGATTGAAGAGTTAACTTAAAGGCAGAAGAGTTAACTTTAGGTTTGCCTGAGGTAAAATGTTTCCTGAATACGACATGCCTCGTCACCATGGTGATTACACTAGAAACGTTATTAAAGACAGGAGATTAGCTTAGTGAATTGAGGCCATAGTGGGAGAAAGCAATCACAGCAATAAATCAATGAGTATTAGTAACAATGGCCCTTATGTGATTCACTTTTTCTCCTAAGTTTTCTCCTAAGAGATGATTTTTCATCTTCTGTTTAAAATAACTTTTTAGCTGTCTGCAATTAAAAACGTTCAGTCAACATTATTCTGAGTATTTTGTAGCTTGCTGGTGGATTACAGAAATCCCAAGCCCAGGAAAAAAAACATTAAAAACATACTACCAGATCAGATAGAGCTTCTTCTCGCTGCCCCTGAACTGAGTTCTCCTTTAATTTTGGTTCTGAAAAAAAAATTGCCTCAACCCCAGGATTATGACACTTAAAGGGAACCAGAGATGAAAATTTCACACAAAATAAACATATCAGTCGATAGCTTGTAAAGAATAAATGCTCTACCTGATAATTTCACCACTCTGGTGTGCCTTTTTTAGTGTTTTTTATCCATTATTGTTCCAGGAAAATCCAATATGGCCACCAGCTCATAACCCTTGTGCTTCCAGGTTATGAGTTGTTCTGGATGTGCTGTCTAGGCTCTATGAGACTAGGCTGCTGTCTAGGCTATATGAGAAAGGCTGCTGCAGCCTTTCATCTGTGTGCTTTCATTTTGGATTGATGTGCAGCTGCCTGTAGGAAGTGTCTCTCATAGGAATGAAACTGCAGTCATCATCATTATCTATGCAGAGTGCACACAGAGCACACAGATCATATTGCAGCCACATTTGTCTGTTTCAGAGCTTCTCTCTCAGCAGAAGCAGCCCCTCCCATGTCATCAGAGCTCTCAGTATGCAAAGCAGCAAAGCTGAGCCAGGAGGGGGCAGGCTTTGGCTTGAAAAGACTCCACAGAAGAGTGACTCAGCTATAATGTTTCCAGGTCAAACCTAGACTGAAGGCTCAGTCCGGGATTCTTATCACAGCTGATAACAGACTAATTAAGCAGATAAGAATGAAACTAAAAGCAGGGTAGGTGTTTACTGTCATGTTCCCACTGATAAATGTAGTAAAATACATGAGGGTGCTTCGTCTCTGGTTCTCTTTAAGTTTGCCTCTCTGCTTCTCTTCACAGAGCAGAGAGGCGGGGAGACCTGCGGAGGGGCGGAATAGATGCAGGGGAGAGTCTTGGAGGGGAGGGATAGAGACGGGAAGTGGTGCATAGAGACGGGAAAGAGGCTCGAGGAGGAGGAGAAGGAGGATTTTGCAGGAGTGCCCCTGCAAGGGATTCACATTCCCCTAGCAATCTAACGACAATTGTTGTGGGCAATTTTGGGGGTCTGCAGCGGAGTGAAGGGGGCCAGAGAGTGGAGAAAGTAACTTAGGCAAGTGAAACCTGCAGTTCTTTAGAGAATGTTCTGGGTTCTTTTGTGACCTCTTGGATTAGTTGTTACTGTGAACTTGAGGTAACTTTTGTAGGCTGGCCACTCTAGGGAGGGTCCACCTCTAATCCATATTCTCTCCATTTGTGGATAATGACTTGCACTATAGTTCACTGGAGTCCCAAATCTTTAGAAATGGCTTTGTAACTTCTTCCAGACTGATGCATGTCAAATACTCTGTTCCTGATTTTTTTTTTACATTATTGCATGATGGTTTCCTTTTTTGGGCTTTTTTGGCCTTCTTGACTGGTTCTATTCACATTATCTCTTTATTCAATAGGTCTGGCAGTAATTGGGTGTGGCTAGTGAAACTGGGCTCAGCTTTCTAAAAAATATGATTAACCACAGTTACGTCATGATTTAACGGGGGGCACTTACTTTTTCACATAGAGCCATGTAGGTTTGGAAAGTTTTTTTTCCCTTAATAAATAAAACAGGGATGCTCAAATTCGGCTTCGGGAGATATCCGGATTTTTGGTATCCGGATATCTCCCAGTAATGCTGTGCGGGCTGGGCGGGGGGGTCAAGCTTACCTCTCTGACGTCTTCTTCGGCTGTCCCTCGGCGCCTCCCACGATGCGCTCCATGCGCGTCACGTGATTACAAACACTTCCTCCTTCAACCCGGAAGGAGGAAGTGTTTGTAATCAGGTGACCGCCGCTTGGAGCGCATCGTGGGAGGCGCCGAGGGACGACCGAAGAAGACGTCAGAGAGGTAAGCTTGACCCCCCCGCCCAGCCCGCACAGCATTACTGGGAGATATCCGGATACCAAAAATCCGGATATCTCCCGAAGCCGAATTTGAGCATCCCTGAAATAAAATCATCACTTAAAAATTGCATTTTGTGTTTACTCCTGTTATCTTTCTCTAATATTTGAATTTGTGATCGTATTCAGTATGTTATAGCAGGCACTCATTTTCCGTCATCTACCAGTCTCAGCACTGGCACTCCTCAGGGCTATGTGCTGGGTCCTCTGCTCTGTACCCTCTTCACTCATGATAGTATTCCTGCCCACCATAGTAACACTACAGTGGTGGGGCTCATATCGGGGGCGGGGGGGGGGGGGGTTGGTTGGTATGAGTCTGCCTATAGGGAAGAGGTGGAGCAGCTGGGAATGTGTTGACAACAATCTACTTCTAAACATTGCTGAGACCAAGGAGCTTATTGTAGACTTTAGGAAGAAAGCTGGCAGCATTAAGCCACTTATTAATGGGAATTGTGTGGAGAGGGTCTCTGACTTCCACTTTTTGGGAGTTACCATCACAGAGGACCTGACCTGGGAGCCACATATTGCTGAGATAGTGTGGAAGGCCCAGAGGAGACCCTGCTTTTTGAGGGTGATCAGGAAAAACAACATCCCTGAGAAACTGTCCTTTTATTGCTGTACAGTAGAGATTGTCTTGGTCTACTGTCTTTGTGCATGTTTTTCCAGTTGCACAGTAGCACAGAAGGAGCTCCATAGGTACATCAAGATCACCCAGTGAATAGTCAGTTGTCCTCTCATTTCACTAGAAGAATTGTACACTTCCTATTGTTTTAGAAACATTAAGAAAATCTTACAAGACCCCTAGACCCAGAACATGTGTTGTCTAGCAGATGTTTTAGACTCCTAGAGACCAAGATGAATAGGTTAAGGAATCGTTTTTAGCCCCTAGTTAATCACTATGTTAAATGCTGCTAAGTGGTAAATTTGACGTGGTTTATTTTATTGGATAAGCTGAGAGTGCAATACAATGTATATACTGTATGTTATGTTTGTGGATTGTAAATAGGCAGAAAAAAAAAACTCTGTTGTACAATAACTATTGTACAATGACAATAAAGTTTCTGGTTCTGGTTCAGTTTCTACCTCCTACAGTTGGAAGTTATGCCACCAATCAGTAATTTCTAACTATCATGTGTAAAAGTTAACCATGCTTCTTTAGATTTCAAGAAAAGAACAGCTTTACTTTACTTTTTGTGACAGCATACTGTAAGGGCCCTTTCACACTGGCGCGGTGCGTTGCGTCAAATTGACGCACTGCTACCGCAGCCTAATGGAAGTCTATGGAGAAGTTCATACTTCCCACATTGTGATACGTTGTGGCGGAAGTGCCAGGATTAATGCCAGGGCATACCTACGTTACCGCACAGCTCCTGCGGCCACCTGTGTCGGCCCTGAAGTCATGTTAGTCTATGGTGACGTAGGGGTTATTTAAAACCTTGGCGTTGCGATGTCACGGTGCACATGTGCTGAAGCGTAGTTTTACATTACGTTTCCGTGCCCTTCTGCATACCCAAAATGGGAGGAGACCGCAAGCGCGCCTCACTTCCTGCTTGGCCGAATGCCAGACAAGGAACACTGTGTACTAACTCGGTGTTCCCTAAAGGCCTGTTTTTGGCGGTGCAATGCAGTGTGGCTGGCGCGACGTACCGCATGGCTGACGCCAGTATACAGTGTGAAATCAGCCTCAAGTATCTTCAACCTTTTCTCTCTTTGCACAATTGTCTCCATGTGCCTAATGAATTATGGAATTTGCACAATTGTAGGTTAATAGAGAGAAGAGAACAGAGCTAAGCACACAGCCCTGTGGGGTTCCAGCATTCAAAATTAGGGACGGACTCCTGAACTTAATGGGGTGCGGCAGTACAGAATTCTATATTACTTGCTTCTGGAGGCAGGACAGATCCTCCTCACTCCCCTTCTGTATACAAAAGCTGTACAGCCAATCACCATGCATCTACAGAAGCTGCATGGTGATTGGCTGTATGGCACTTTTACAGTCAAGAGGAGTGAGGAGCACCTTTCTGCTGCCAGAAGCAGGTAATGTAAACCGCTCCGCTGCTGGTACCGGTCTGCACCAATCTCAGGAGGAGCGGGCCCTCGTAGCGTAGAGCGAAGCCTCTGGAAGGTCCAGTGGTAACACCCTCCCCTCTTTGTCCCCTCTTTACCTTATTTTCTTCTTTAGCCTTCTTCAGCATTAAATTCTAAGCTGAATCGCCGCATCCCAGTGGCAGAACGAGTTATTTATAGCCCTGATATTGACCTGTAAAGTTCCACAGGTTGCATCATTCTGCTTCCTGGTAGAGGCAGAACTTTGCGCAGTAGCTCTGCCTCTACTCCAGTCAATCTCCGCCTCTCCCTGCCCCTCTCAGTCTTCTTTCACTGAGAGGGGCGGGGAGAGGTGGAGATCGGCGGAGGCAGAGCTACTGGGTAAAGCTCTGCCTCTACCAGGCAGCAAAATCTATGACCTGCAAAGTCATGGAACTTTGCAGGGCAATTTCAGGACTATAAATAACTCCTTCTGCTGCAGGGATGCGGCAATTCAGTTTAGAATTTCATGCTGAAGAAGGCTAAAGAAGAAAATAGGGTAAAAACGAGTGTCTCTTTAACACCACAGGCTTTTTTCTAAATGCAAAGTGGCTTTGTGCATGTTTGCACCTTATGCATGTTCAGTACAGCTGTGCTTGATATCAACGGGAGCATGGCCTGAAAAAGAGTAGGGTCCCAGGCTGCAGTGATGGAGTCGTGGACGATCTGGCCCATTTACAAGCAGCATAAAATTAGCATTAAAGGTAACAATTAAGGGGAAAAAAAACTGCTCATGGGGGGGACTTACCTTGGGAGGGGGAAGCCTCAGGGTCCTAATGAGGCTTCCCCCGTTCTTCTCAGCAGCCCTGATCCAGCGCTGGCTTCCCCAGAGAAATGGTCACCACAATATTGACAACTGTGCACCTTGCGCAAGTGCAGGGGCTGCTTGTCTCTCAGGCTCCAGTGGAAATAACCGAGCCCAATCGGGTCCGCTCTACTGGGCAGGTGCGAGCCATCTGCGGCTGCGTAGTAGAGTGAACCTGATCGGGCTCGGTTATTTCTGCCGGATCCCAAGTGGAATACAGCTACTGCCCCTATGCAAGACGCACACTGTTCGGAGGACCCAGCAGCAGAAGTCATAGTGCGCCTGCCCAATCTCCCGACAATCTTTTGTCAGCGGACTTTCCATTGGGCCAGTACTGGATAGGAGGTGCTGAGGAGGATGAGGGAAGCCTTATCAGTATACAGAGGCTTCCCCCTCCTGAGGTAAGTACCCCTTGGGGTATTCTTTAAAGGGAACCTGAAGTGAGTCAAATTATTTCAAATAAACACATGACGTAGCTGCAAATGAATATTACATACTAACCTCACCGTCAGTTCCTTTCAGAGGCTCACCATTTTCTTCTTACAGTGATCCCTTCCAGTTCTGACAATATTTTGTCAGAACTGAAAAATACCGGTTGCTGTCAGTTATATATCAGCAGCTGTCAGTTACAATTGAATGTGCAAGGCAATGTCCATGTTTCCCTAAGGCTCAAGTGGGTGATATTACAGTTTAACAGTGTGCTGACCAGGAAGCTGTTAGGGGGTAATGGCCATTTTTAAAATGGAGGACGGAGAATTCCATTGATCACAGTGGACAAATGGGACACAGGAGAGGAGAAAGAGAGAAAGAGATAGAAGAGTAGAGTACACAGGAGGTAAGTATGACCTGTGTTTGGTTATTGTGACTTTTTATTGTCAGTTTAGGTTCTCTTTAAGTTTGTTATAATTATCATCTCATTGACCATCTCTCTAACAGGGCAGAAAAATTTCAGAGGCTGCATGTAAACAAGCAGGTGATCAATTCAATAGATTTGCCTTATTGCTCATGTTTGTTGCTTTAAATGAAGAAAGATGAAGTTGTACAATCATCCTTTAACCACCTGCACAAAAGCTCTGCATTAGTAAAATAGATAAGCATTAGAAGAATTCTTTACTGTCCCCATTCCTGCAGATGAGATAACAGGAATTTACTGTTGGAGTGAATGTATTTTACTGGGTAAGATCAGTAATTCTGGGTGTCTGCTATCATCCATGGCTTTACACTCTGCCTTCCTTCATCAATTCTTCTGAGAATGGCAGCAAGAATAGCCTACAAGACATAAATCACCCCAAACAGTAACCAATACACCGCTATGCAATTTCATCCAGCACACGCCTCTCTCTGCCTTGTTGATTTGTTTCTTTTGAATGAAGAAAAGATACATTGCGGGCAATTGTCCACGTTTCTGTTTATCGAAGGCTCGGACTGAAGGATAGGAGAAGGGGGCGGTCAACTGTTATTTCATACAGATTACAGCATGATTACACATTCACCGCAAGCACAATCCTCGCTGGCCAAACACACACTATTATTATTTAGTATTTATATAGAACTGACATCTTCTGCAGCGCTGTACAAAGCCATGCCACTGACTTTCCCTTGGAGGAGCTCACAATTGAATCCCTACTATCAGGCCCGGATTTACCTCACAGGAGCCCAGGGCCAGAGCTACCATAGGAAAAAAATGGGCAATTGCCTCAGGGCCCCAGAGCCTGTAGGGGCCCCCAAGTTGTCCCTCCCCATTTTAACTGTTGCTCCCCAGGGACTCTGCAGAGTCTGTTAAGTTAGGAGGTGATTGGGGGAAGGTCAACAGTTAGCTCAGGGGCCCAGGAGGGAAATTTAGCTGCAACTAAGGGCCTCTAATGACGCTTTTTGGTTGGGGGGTGTCTGTTGGGGGGCCCCCAGGCTAATTTTGCCCTAGGGCCCAATTGTTACTTGAACCGGCCCTGCAGGAGCCTATAGGCACAGATGTTCTGGCATCTTAGACTTCGCCCTCCATCAACCTCCAAACACCCATTAAACTGCACCGCAAGTGTGCTGCCTGTGCCAGCTGTCACTCCTCCCTTACTCCCCTTGCCTGCCATAGGTAGCTATAGGTGCCCCTTAGTATTAGGTAGTCAGAAGAACCCTCAGTATTAAATAGCTAGAGGTGCATCCAAGTGTTAGGTAGCTAGAATAATCATAGTATTAAGTAGCTAGAGGTGCCCCTGACTGAAGGGCGATCTCATTAGTGAAATGGCAGGAGCAGGGTGAGTAGCCTCTCATTTACACTCTCTTCTGCACAGGGAAGGAGGGAGGGTGGCACTGGGGAAGGGGAGTGAGCCATGTTTCTATCATCAGGAGCCTGTAGGCATCTGCCTACAGTGCCTTATGGTAAATCTGTCTCTGCCTACTATAGTTTTATGTCCATCATAGTCTAGTGCCAATTTTAGTGGGAAGCCAATGACATTGTCTGTATGTTTTTGGAACCTGGGAGGAAACCAGAGTACCTGGATCCTAAAAAAAGAGTAAGCTTTTGGTTAATAAGCCTTCTTCAGATTCAGTTCCTGTATGTGTCTGAAGAAGGCTTACCGGCATTAGCCCAAACCTTACTCTTTTTCTCCAAAGTGAATGATATCATCCTGATTCAAAACATCTAGCTTTTACTGATGGCTAACACAGTACAACACTCTACTGCAACTACATTGGTGAAATGTAAAATACAACCTCCCCAGAGTTCCTTGAGGTCTGGTCCGTCATGCATCAGTGCTTGTAGCTGGTGAGCGCACACCATTGCTATTTAGCTGTTTTTAGTGAGATGGTGCAGAGGTACTGCTACTGCCTACCAAGCATAAGGTTGAAGGTTCTGATGGAGATACAACTGTATGTACTTTATATAGTATTATGTATTAACACAACTTGACCACTTGATGGCACTGCTGTAAATACTAAGGTTACCAGTTATGTGTGTCTATCTGAAAAAAAACTTTTTTTGTTATCTCTTCCTCTCTCTTCATAACTAAGATGTCAGCTGTTACAGTTTACTGAAATGCTCTGTATGCTTGCAACTTAATCCAGCCAAGTAAACCAAGTTCTGCCTCATCACAAGCTGCTAGTGTCTTCTCTAATACATAACCAACAGGTTTGACTACCACACCCAGCCCTGTGTTGATTATAAATATCCATGGCTGCCAGCTGGCACCCAGCCATGGAAACCCTGGATGTGGTTCACCCATGACTGGTAGTTGGAATGTCAACTTAAAGAGGAACTCCAGTGAACATTTTACTGTTGGCAGGTGATGTAACTGCTGCATGGTTTTTGGCAGTTGGAAACAGCTGCAAACAGCTATTTCCCACAAAAGTTCGAACTTTTCTTGTGGGAGGGGTTACTTGTGGGAGGGGTTTCACCACAATATCAGTCATACAGTGCCCCCTGATGGTCTGTTTGTGAAAAGGAATAGATTTCTCATGTAAAAGGGGTATCAGCTACTGATTGGGATAAGGTTCAATTTTTGGTCGGAGTTTCTCTTTAAACCTTGTGGGATGAGGTGGTATAACACACTCAAGCTGGCTAAAAAATAGTGCTGGTGTTGGGCTGTAAACACTAAACTGCACTGGGGCACAGTGTGGCCTTTTTTCTGAGTGGCTGTATTAGGCTATGATGGTCAGTCTGTTATCTTTTGAGGAACCTATGGCTCTGGCATTCAGGAATGAGGATTGTGGTCTGTCGGGAGGAAGAAGTCTCAGGAATTTGTGAAGCTGTTGAGTGCTCTTGGCAACTGTGTGTTTTTTTACTGTAAATAGGGGCATAACAATAGCCCTGTGACCCCCATGATCATGGGGGTAGGGGACCACTCCTCCTCCCTCTGCCCACCCACATGCAGAGCAGTGCAAGGAGCGGGTGTAATATTTACCAGATCCAGCGCTAAAGGGTCTCCTCCATGTTGCACAGCTGCACACTCTCGGCTGCCAGATCACATGATAGATGTGAGTCACATGATAGAGAGCCAGGGGAAGGCAGCAGAGAGTGTGCGGCTGTAATGAATGGAGGAGACCTGCAGTGCTGGAGCAGGAAAACATTACACCTGCTCCTTGTGCTACTCTGAATGGCAGAAGAGGTGGTGGGGAAAGTTTTGTGTGAGGGTAGAGAAGCACTTGCAGAGGAAGGGGAGGGTCTATGAAACTAGGGGGATTTTTTATCAAGGGAGCCTCATACATTCTAGCTATGCCCCTGATGAAGGAGGCACTGTACCCTGGGTCAAGGAGTGAACCAACTTTTTTCCTGTGTTGCAGTGTGGTCCCTGTGTGGTATAGAAAGACTGGCTTTTTTAACTGTTTCTATAAATGAATAAACATAGATTAGGAGGTGGCAGCTTTATGTTTAATTGTTACCATACAGGCAACCAGGGCAATTGTCCCAGGGCCCTGAGCTGATCCCCTTAGGTCTGTCCCCAACTTAACTTTGGCAGTGCAGTGGTTCACTTGTCCCAGCTGGCAAGCTACTTTATTAGTCCATAACCTCATCCGTTGCCCTCTTCATCCTTGCAGGAGTTCCCCTCCTCCATCTTCCAGCACATGTTGCTATGTAATTGTAATAACATGGACATGAACAGCTGAGCTACACTGCTGAACACTCGACTGGAGCCGCAAGGACCACAGTTAAGTTGGGGAGAGACCTGGGGGGACAGAAGTCACTTGGGGGCCTGGGGGAGGGGGTAATTTGACAGCAACAAAGGGGCCCCTTATGCTGCTTCAGGAAAGGGGGGGGGGGTCTGTCAGGGGGGCTAGGGGTATAGGGTAGCCAGCCCAGAGATCGCTCTCCAGTATTAGGTAGCCAGAGATAGCCCTCCAATATTAGGTAGCCAGAGATAGCCCCCCAGTAGAAGGGTGCCAGTGCCAGCCCTCCAGTATTAGGTAGCCAAAGATAGCCTTTCAGAAGCCAGAGATAGCCCTCCATTGTTAGGTAGCCAGATATAGCCCTCCATTATTAGGCAGCCAGAGATAGCCCTCCAGTATCAGGTAGCCAGATGCAGCCATACAAAGTGGCAAGTGGTGGAGAGTGGAGAGGGAACTTACCTGACTGTGCTGTAGTCACACGATCTTCCTTCATTCTTCTCACGTGATACATGCCAGTGGGTCACATGATGAGTGATAGCGCTGTAGCCATGAAGAAGGAGATGCTGAGGAAGAAGGCAGATACATCACAGTTGCATGGAAAGGTGAGATACCGCTCTGTAGACTCTGCAATACGAGAACGTCCGCCATAGGTCTCTTATCACCGGACACTCCCACAAGGCATAATGCAATTTTGTTGGCTGCCTTGTGGGTAATCTGGCCTTGAATGAGACCCCTCCCTCCCCAGAGTTGCAGGGGCCATTTTTACACCCCTGCTTCTTGACACCTAATCATAACTTAAGCAAATGCCTAAAGGTGTGCTGGTGCAGTTCAAGCACTCATGTAAACAACAGCTGGTGTTAGTAGGGTGGAGATGATCCATCCTCCAGCCGGCAGGTACACGTGACGTCACACGACGGGCGCTAACAGGATGTCAAGCAATTGGGGTACTTTGCGTGGAGTCGTCAGGGATCCAATCCAGTCATTATTACAATGCATTACTACACGTCAGTTACGTGATTGCGTGCCTGTAACCACGTCATGAGATTATGGAAACAATCACTCGTTGCTCAAAAAAATGCTGGTCGTCGGAAAAATCATCTGGTAAATTGTGTAGTGGGTACGAGCCTTGAGAGTGGAGTATGGCAGTGCAGTGTTCCACACTGTGGTTGTACATGGGTGTAACCAGGCCCGGATTTACCTCACAGGAGCCTATAGGCACAGATGTCCTGGCACCTTAGACTTCGCATTTCATGGACCTACAAACCTCCACCAAACTGCACCATAAGTGTGCTGGCTGTGACTTCTCCCTTCCTTCCCTTGCCTGCAGGGCCGGATTTACAACTCAGGAGCCTATAGGCACAGGGGTTCTGGCGCCCTAGGCCACACCCCCAATGCACACCCATTTTGTTTTTACTTGCTTGTTTTTTTTTCTACTGGCGGGGACGGTTCAGGTGAGGCATGGGGGAGGAAATAATTAAGGTTATGCATGGTTATGCATGGAGGGTTTTGTGTTGGTGGGGATAGTTAAGGTTAGGCATGGGGTAGGAAGGGTTAAAGTTTGCTGTTCGGGGGGAGTTATGTGGCAGCAGGGATGGGTTAGGTTAGGCATGGGTTGGTTAAGGTTATACTTCAGTAGTCAGTATATTACTATAAATTTTTACAGTTTAATAGTAAAATATTGGTAAATTTACCAATATTCATATTTACTATCGGGCTAACTGGGCGCCAAAATTTCCAGGCATCCTTTGTTGACATACTCCGACCTCCCAAACTGCTAACACTAACACTCGCTTGTCCGCCCCACTCAGTCTCAGTAGATGGTCAGCGAGATACCCACAATTCTGGACGCATGCAGGCTATCAAATTGCATGCCTAGAGACAGCACAGAGGCAGCCATGAGTCATCAAATCTGAGGACACTACCAGACGGTCAGTAAGATTTTTCGCTGACCATCTGGTACTGGTAGTGTCCTCAGATGTGATTGCTCATCATGGTTGTACTGTCTGTAGGCAGCAGGGATGTAGACTGTGGGACACTAACCTAGCCAGTGCCGGACTGGGAGCTGGAAAAGCTGAGGAAATCCTCTTGCTGGCCAAGCAGCAGTAATTAGCTGTTGCTGCTCACAGTGAAAACTTGCTGCAGGTTTCTATTGGGAGTGATGACACAGGGTTACTGCTGCTTGGCCAGCAGGTGGATTTCCTCAGGTTTTCCACCTCCCAGTCCGACACTGAACCTAGCTGTCACTGTGTGTGACGCTGGCTACAGAGGACAAGGCGGGATCGTGATCTGAGTGGGCATGGCATGTGGGGCTGTCAGTGATCACGCTTTCAGCTTTTCAATTGTGAAGGGGGACATTTAGTAAGCTGCCTATGCTCCATAAAGCACCTGTAGGCTCGTGCCTACTGCCTACAGTGCATTATGCTAAATCCAGTACTGCAGCCAGTGTACAAAGTGCAGCACAAGGCACAAAAAGCCTCCATGGGGAATTTGTAGTGATAACAAAGTAAACAGGGAGCAATACCTGACGCATTAAAATGACCAAGAAAACCTGAAGGTAGTCATACATCTTGCAATGATGGGCAGATTCGACCAAGAGAAAAATCCCTCTCTAATTGAGTCTGATTAGAGAGATTTGTTGGCTGCCCATACACTGCAGGCCGATTCTCGATCAATTTCAGCATGAAATCTCCCGGGAATCAGCTGCGCCCGCTGCTGCCTCCCTAGTGTATAAATGTACGTGTGCGTTTATACATTACCTGTCCTGTGTCGCGATGCCCATCCGTCTTCCGAATCTGCTGCCTTTCCATTATCCCCAATTCCCCATACATGTGCCGCCATGGCGTGTGAAGTCAAACGCCAGTGTGCTATGCGCCGGCAACATGTATGGGGCTAATGAAAAAGTGGCGGATTTGGAAGACGGATGGCGCTGCGACACAGAATAGGTAATGTATATGTACAAGTACATTTATACATTGGAGAAACAGTGCCAGGGGGTCCGTCGCTTGTCCTGATATCGCATGCCATTACCGCCGCGCACCCCAATCGAGCATGTCAGCCCTACATCTTGCAGCATGTCCGATTGATAAATGCGACACATTCTAGCTTGAAAATTGGTTGCAACGTCGATCGGGCATGCACTTGGCGGCACAGATTTTCATCCAATTCGAAGCACTTGGCGGCACAGATTTTCATCCAATTCGATTATAATAATCGAATTGGATGGTCGATCGGACACCACATCACCTGATGTATGAGTCTGAGTGGTGCCCTGGTGATAATAAACACCCATGTGTTCATAATTACAGTGGACTGCAGTAGACCACTAGTATAAGGAGAATGCAAAACTGATAGCTGCAGTGTAGACTGCAGGAAGACCAGTGCTGCAAGTCAGTCAAACATGGCATGCAATGCAGGATCGTGCAAGAACCATCAGACCCGACACCCCGAAAACTAAGCTCAAAGCATAATAAATGTGCAAGAACTGTTCACAAAATGCAGAGAACAGGCTTGCATGTTAAGACAGGCAAGAGGAAGGAGGTACAAAGAAGGCCAAAACTTACAGCTGACCGAGTACTTCTGCCCTCTGATCTATATCCGGAGGACCGAAGCTGGGAGTCCCGGTACCCAAGTGGAGGCGGGGCTTAGCGGAAGGGGCGGAGCTTCGCGGGTCCGGTAAAGGGGCGGGGCTTAGACGCGAGCGGCCACGGAGCTGTAAAGATTTGGAGGAAGTGGCCTGGAATAAATCTATTCCCTCCCAAGCCCAGCCAGGCCCGCCCACCCCATTGCCACAGTGAGAGCGTGAGTGAGTTGCATAGCATGTACCTGCTGCATATGATCTCCATGGGGAGGAGGGGGGCAGAGCGGAGCTGGCTGGGTACATGTGCAGGACTGGGAAGAAGTGTGTAGCAGCGGCGGCAGTATCTCTGCATCGGGAGGCAGTCGTTCACGGAGGGGAGGCGCCTTTCCCTTATAAGGCGCCTGTAGGCACGTGCCTACAATACTTAATGGTAAATCCGGCCCTGCTTGCCTGTCATAGGTACCTACAGGCGCCCCTTAGTATTAAGTAGCCAGAAATACCCTCAATATTAAGTAGCTAGATGTGCCCCCAAGTATTCGGTAGCCAGAGGTACAGTCAGTATTAAGTAGCTAGAACTGCCTCTGACTGAAGGGAGATCTCATCAGTGGAATGCAGAGAGCTGGGTAAGTAACCTCTCATTTACACTCCACTCAGGACTCTGCATAGGGAAGGAGGGAGGGAAGAACTTGGAGAGGGGAGTGAGCCACCATTACATCATCATGCGCCTGTAGGCATGTGCCTACAGTGAATTATGGTAAATCCGGCCCTAGGTATAACAATCACCCCTGCGAACCCTGCCATCACAGGGGGGACCCGGAGGCTTTGGGGGCCCTTCCTCCTCCCTCTCTCCAACCACAAGTGCAGCCAATTAGCAAAAAAGCCACCCTGTTGTCTCACAAAACCTATCCGTGCCACCTCCTCCTGCCATGCCGAGTAGCGGAAGCGTCTGTCATTTTTGTCTACTTCCAGATGCTGCTTCACGGCAGAGCATTCGCCGGCTACCAATCACATGACCCTCATGAGGTTCGTGGACCAAGGGACCCCATGATATCATTTTTGCAGGGGGGGGCCCTATTAAGTCTAGTTACTCCCTTGTGGTTGTATGTAAATACTGGGCCTCTGCTGTCTTCTCACAGCTTCTGCCAGGAGCAGCATCCATATTGCAATGATAAGAGGCCCCTTTTATGACAAAACTTTATAAGTACGACTGTCCTTTCTAGAGGCCGTGGGAACAACTCTATCAAACTATATTTCCCCTTCCAACAGGCCGCACGAAAAACAGTAGCGTCAGCGTACTCGGCCCTCATATAGCGCCCATGGCCTTTATTCCAGGAAGGACAAGTTGAGCATTTATTATTGGCTAATGCTTTTAATCTGAGCTTCTTATGCACCCATTTGTATGCTAATGGATTTCCAAATTACACAGGCCGCCACCATTTTTTTATAAAAAAAAATAAAATATATATTTTAATTACAATGATTTTATTTTGTCTCTCTCTGTCGCTCTTCAAATTGTGGGTGCAATTAGCAGCGACACATAGACGGAGGATGCATTAGTTACTCCTTAGCTTTTATATATCCCCTCAATTTTTTTTCCACGTTATCGTTATTGAAAAAGGTGGTTTCGCATTAAAACCGTTGTCACTTTTATCCATTAAGTTGTCATCCGCGTTTAAAGCCCTGATTGAGATGTTTGTCCTAGAGCGAGATCCGCAGCTGCAGCCCCCAAATCACACACTGACAGGGCAGACAAAGGACAAGGATCGGAGCTGACAAGAAGCTAATATTGTTTAAGCAAAACTATGTTTTCATTACATTCATTAGGGCCTGCCTAATGGAACGGCAAATTGACACCCATTGCAGGGGGAGAGAAATTAAAACCAATTAAAAATATTTGCGCTGGAGGCATTAGTGCCAAGGTGGTAATTTTTTTCTCTTCTCCCCCCTGAGCCGACGGGGACTTAATAATTTTATAGAGATATTATCCTTTTGTTTGGGTGAAAACAAAAATGGCGAGATGGTCGGCTTTCAAAGGAAGGAGGGGGGGACGGACGGCCCGGCGCGTATTTTGAGTTCATTTAGCAGTTTGACGTGAAAAGTGGAGACTGTCACCTTATTCCTCGGTTCATTGTTTTGACGCCTCTGCTCCGAAGCGCTCTAAGTGGCGCATTTGTGGGAAAGTGCAACATTAAAGCAAAAAAAAAAGAAAAAAGGGCACAAAAAAAGAAAGAAAATAAAAAGAGGCCTTTTTTTTTTAAAGAAAAAAAATCAATATGAGGTTGATGCTGCTTTTTAAATTTGCAAATGAAAAGTTTAACTACACATCGTTCCCTCGGAGGAGAAAGAAGGCTGGCCGCGATAAATGCGGGACGCAGGACGCCACTTTTGGGCTCTTCAAACGCACAGTTTGTACCTTTTGTCTTTTTTTGAAAAAAGGAATGTATAGTTTTATTTCTTATTTGTATTTTTACTTACTCAGTTGTGCGCTAAAGATTAATTTTGTTTTTCAAATTTGTAAATATTAAATCCCAACTCTAGGGATTAAAAAAAAAAGTAAGAAAAGGTATTCAGGTTCTTGGTTCACCTCCTATTCTATGCTAAAACAGTTAGCTTGATCTTATAGCTGCTAAGCTATGTTATTGTGATTTCTTCATGTTAATGTATTTGATTGTAGAGCACTTTTGCACTGCTGCACTTTACCGTGTATCCCCGATGCAGCCCCCACCATTTAGAGGGCAAAACATGTTGGGTCTGTTTGTGGGGTGGTGATGTGGGTGGAGACAAGTACCTTTGCAGAATTAGGGAGAATTAGAATTAGTACCTCCGTCATAAGGGATTCAGAATGACTCCCCCTAGACCTGTAATTCACTGGTATATGAGGCTCAGGTTCGCCTATAAATTTTAATGTTTAATAAAAGTTAAGTTTTTAGTTGTATTCTCTTTGTATTAGCATAGAATTTTGTTCCCTTACAAATCAGATTTTGTGTACAGTAAGTATTGTTTTTTCTTCTCCTCTTCCAGGTAGTTTGGCCTGGTGGTCAGTTCTGAAGTGAGGTCTCACTCCTCTTGTGTCGATCCGGCCACGCTCCTTCCGGTCACAATACTGGGGAGGCAGAAGCAGCTTGTCAATGAAAGCTAAAACCAAAAGCCAAAGCCTTTACCGTACAGATGAGAGAAAGGGAGTTAGTCAAGTGTCCATCTTGGAAAATAGGACGGATGGATCTTCACCTCTGTCACACCTGCACCCTGATAAAGAGGTTCTCCGGTGAAACAAGAATATAATAAGGGACTACACGTAACCTTTCTGGAAAGGTAGCAATTGTACTCCTGGGGGATCCTTTTTGAAGTGTATCTGGAGTTCCACTTTAAGCATTACCTCTGACTCTTTTATATGTACTAGTTTCAGTCAGCAGGTGGAGCACTAAATGGATTTTGTCTAAGCTCATGTATTTGTAGTTCTGAGATCAGATTACATCACACTGCTTAGAGAAAGTTTAAGCGCTGGTTCACACTGGGCTGTTTAAATAGAGAGAGAGAGAGCAGAATGCACATTCCTGACCTGTGTAATTTTTCCAGAAAGCACAGATGCAGCACATGCTCATGGAATCCATGCAAGCCTATGGGAACGGACTGTTCTCACTAGGCTGTCTCCCCCCCTCCCCCCCTTCCAGATCTACTCACCTGTCTTCTGATTCTTCTGCCACCATTTGGGCTCTTCCACCTCTCCCGGCACTGCCGCTGGGCTTCGAGTACAAGTGCCAGAATTTAGCTTGGACCCCCAGAAGAAGCATAGGGCTCCCATTGGATTGCAAAATACCAATGGGAATCCTCCATAGCACCAGGAAGGATTCTGATTGGTTCATGGTGGACCAATGAGAATCCTACTGAACCAATGAGAATCCTCCCTGCTGCTACGGAGCAGCTAGCCAGCAGTGGTGAAGGACGCAAATGGCAGCGGTAATGGGGGCAGCAGTGGCGGACCAGATGCACCATGATGGTGAGTGTGAACATGTCACCAGGCACTTCAGCGGGGCACAGCGTAGGCACTCAGAATACACTGATGCAGTGTGTGGACTCAACCTTAGGGGCCGTTACCACTTATCATTGCGATTCTGCTTGCAATTTCCCACTTGCTTTAATTTGTGATTTTAAGATATTTTTTGAATGAACAGGATTTAAAGCGTACCTGAAATGGTGAAAGTAATAAAGATAGATATAGATACTTACCTTAGTAGAGAGAGGGCAGCCTCTGGATAGTCCAGAGGCTTCCCTGATTGTCCTGTGGCCCACCGTTCCAGCGCAGGGTCCCCCTAAGTATGTTCTATGATAGGGCTTGTTGACTATGCTTTTGTGGCCATGTCTTATCTGTGTCTTGGGCAGCGTAGATGGGCCCAGGCATGGCCAGTGGCAAAGCAAAGTAGCCTTTGACACTGGGCGACATTTAGATGTTTCAGAAGGGACAACATAACCCTGGAGAGGGAACTACAGCATAGAACAGCATAGAACCTGAAGAGTGAGTACAGATACCTGTAATCACTCTTCCCTCCCCTTCCCACCTCGGTATTCCTTTAAAGCAGGGATGTCAAACCGGTCCTTCGAGGGCCGAGGTCCTCACACATTTTTGACACAGCTCAAATTAATTGATGGGTCTGAATCAGGAAAGATGTGATCCATCAGGTAGAACACATTCCTCTCTTTCTCAGTCCATCCTAAACACTGACATGGATCTGGCCCTCAAAGAACGAAAGTGTAATGAACAGCGGAGATGCCGCCAGGCGGTCTAGTGATGGGGCGGCTGTCTTCGCGTTCAGACCGGTGGTTTCTGCGCAGCGACACATGTCTGGCTTGTCTGGACCTTCTAGTGCACACAGATGGAGAGCTACGCGTGCGCGCGCCAGGCGACAGGACATTTATACCAGCAGAAGGGGAATCAGCTGATCAGGCTGATCAGCTGATCCCAGCTGGACTCTGGATTGGCTGAGTGGCTCGGGCGGAGCTGCACAGCACTGCAAGTATATATAGATCTTGCTTGTCAGTTGCTGGTTGTCTGCCGTTGCGAATACTTACGTGTGAGCACTCAGACCACAGTCAGATCTTACAGTGTGTTAGAACCAGCAGGAGCTGGGAATTCACACTTAAGGTGGCCACTAATGATCCAATCTTTTTCATCCAATCTTACCATTTCTATGTAATATAAGGTAACTGCCTGAAGTATCCATTCAGTATATTCACTCAGTTTACCCTAATGCTACATAGATTTGGTAAGATTGGATGAAAAAGATTGGATCATTAGTGCCCACCATTAGCCAGATTACCTTTGTTTATGCTCTGTTGTACTCTAGACCAGTTCCAGGGTGTTGAGACCAAGGACCTCACACCCAAGCTTAGGATTACTGTGTCATTGTTCTGTTATACTTTAGACCAGTTCCTGGGTGTCCTGACCAAGGACCTCACCCCTCAGATTAGAATTGTGCTTATGTATATCTGTTATGACCTTCTGCTTTGCTGACCTCTCTCTTGCTTTCTGATTCGGTACCTCTGCCCATCTGTCTACCAGTTGCTGACCCTGCTTGTATCCGGTTACTGAATCAGTCTTCTGTCTTTGTACCTTAAATGCTCGTGTGTTGCCGACCTGGCCTGTCTGACCTTCCTGGCTGTCACTCGGTCCCCGAGTGATTAGTCTGTCTGTACTTCCTTGGCACTAATCCACCAGGTGTCAGTTAGCTGCAAAGACCTCCTGTACCTCAGAGAGGCCTTCCTGTAGTGCAGTCAGTGGTCTCTTCCCATTAGGAGTCCATTGGCTGCAGTACAGTCTGATTCCATTCCATCTGGGAATCACTGGCTGCTGCTCTATCTCATCTCTAGAGATAGCTCCTGCTCGGCCATAGGTCACCTGCTCCTCGGGTGTCCACTGGATGCAGTGGTGTCTGTATCTCCCGCTCCATGGGAGATAGCCTTCTACTGTTGCACCCAAACACTTACACATTATTAGGTGCCCAGAGGTTAGTCATACTTGTATTATTGGTGATTCTGCAGATCATCAATAATCAGGTATACATCTGTATTCTTGGTGATACTGCAGATCACTAATAATCAGATTCTCTCTGTGTGCTGACACCAATCGTTACAGAAAGTCACATACTTACCGCGGTGTATATTTGCAGCATCACAGAGAACTGTGATGAGATGGGAGGGGCTGCTAATGTAAGGGTATATTGAAAAACTTTTTTTTTTATCTATATTTGTTAGTCATTTTTTAGAAATGGTGATTTCATTTTGCACACAGCCCACTAAATAATATGCTTTTCTGATGAACTGTGTTTTGCTTGGAGTTTTAATAAAAAAACCACAAAAAACGGCACACCAGAGCGGCAAAAATACCAGGTATAGTATTTATTTGGTATCGTGCGATATGTAAACTATCGGGGGATGTTTATTTTGTGCCAAAGCGTTCATCTCTGGTTTCCTTTAAAGAGGAGCTGTTAGGTATAAGGTCTCAGAGAAAATAAACACATATATCAGTAGCTAAAGATTGGCTGTACTTACATTACATATGCATTTCACTGTCCACGTTTGGATTTCACAGAATTTGTATATAGTATATGCAGAGATAGATGCTCCTGACAGCTCATGGCAGGCTCCATGTTTTTCTGTCAAATGTGTCGTCATGTCCTGCCTGCTTCCTGATCACAGAAAAGCTGGTACTTGAACAACACAGTGTGCAGTGAATATTAATGAGCCATGTGGCTAGGAACAATAGCTGACTCCTGCAGTGTACTCTGCCCTGAGATTTATCAGTGCTACGCGCTGGACTGATTCGAAGCTGCTGTAACGTCTCATTAGCAGCCGAGGGGAGGGCCCCAGAATGCTTTGCAGTTTAGTATGCGGCTTGCGTCCTTATGGGTCTATAACAGCCTTTAAGATAAGCACACATCAAAGGTAACTGAGATTTTTATCTTCACTAATGGCTTTTGGGCTTCCTTCTAAACTGTTTAACACAGGAGAATAGAGGTTTAAATTAGCTTCTGCAGCCTGACAGTTACTCTTTAAAGAGGAGCTGTTAGGTATAGGGTCTCAGAGAAAGAAACCACATATATCAGTAGCTAAATATTGGCTGTACTTACATTACATATGCATTTCACGGTCCACATTTGGATTTCACAGAATTTTTATATAGTATTTGCAGAGAATGATGCTCCTGACAGCTCATGGCAGGTTCCATGTTTGACTGTCTTGTATGACGCCAATTGTGATGTCATATCCTCCCTTATCCTGCTTTCTGATGATTCGACTCACAAAAAAGATCAGGATCAAAGATCCTAATGGTTCATGATCCGGACAACACTACTGTGCAGTGAATATTAATTAGCCATGTGGCTAGGAACAATAGCGGACTCCTGCAGTGTACTCTAACGGTACATATGCCCTGTGAACAGCACAATGATTTTTCAGTGCTGTGAGTTAGGCTGCTGTTAAGCTGCTGTAACATGAGCCTGTAACTTCTCACTGTGAAAGCAGCCTTAGGGCTGGCTAGGGAAATGAAGGGGAGGACCAAGGGAGTCCAGTGGGGAGAAGAAGCAGCCCCAGAATGCTTTGCAGTATCTGTTATGCGTCCTGCCGGCCTCCTTAGGAGCTTGGGAATAACCAGCCTTGCTGTTCAGCAAACATCAAAGTAAGAGAGATTTTTAACTTCAGTATTGCCTTTTTGGCTTCCTTCTAAACTGTTTAACACAGGAGAATAGAGGTTTAAATTAGCTTTTGCAGCCTGACAGTTACTCTTTAACCACTTCTGCCTTCGGTGTTTTTTCACCTTATGCATCCGAGCAATTTTTACTTGCCATTCATTCGCCAAAACTTTATCACTACTTATCACAATAAATTGATCTATATCTTGTTTTTTTCCGCCACCAATTAGGCTTTCTTTGGGTGGTACACTTTGCTAATAATAATTTTTTTCTAAATGCATTTTAACGGAAATATTAAGAAAAAAAATGGGAAAAATTAATTATCGCTCAGTTTTCGGCCATTATAGCTTTAAAATAATACATGCTACCATAATTAAAACCCACGTATTTTATTTGCCCATTTGTCTTTACCTTTTCTCGAATAGATCATCAGCGTCATCTGTATGGCTGATATTGTGGTGCAAATCCTCCCTCAGTGTGATGTTATGACCATGGTCCTGACAGTTTCCTGTCTGTGAACCTTCTTGTATTGTGGGAAATACCAGCTGTTTCCAACTGTGAAGCAACCAGTATATCCCTCTGTGTATATGCATATCTATATACAAAAAACAACAACCTTTTAGCCTATTGCAGTGGTAGTGGGCGAGGGTATAAATAATTACAGTTGGTGCAGTCAAGTCTGCCAGTAGTAAAGATGATGACCTGCAGGCTGATTGTGGAACAAACAACATTAACAAATTACATGGCGAAAATCAATAATTTCTTGATCTCTCCTCTAATTTTTTAACTTCTCACTTTGCAATGTATTGATTTCTTTTCGCTAAAGTTCCTCTTTAAAGCGGATCCGAGATGAAAAACTAACTATAACAAGTAACTTGTCTATATATCTTATCTAAAGTTTAGATGGTTTACACAGCAAATCTAGCTGCAAACAGCTTTAATAGAATATGATTATTTATTCCTGTGATACAATGACAGCAGCCATGTTGTTTGTAAACATTACCTAGAGGCAGGCTTATCTGTATCTTGAGTCATCAGCCTAATCCCCTCTTCTCCTCCCTCCTCCCCTCTGCCTCTGAAATCAATGGCTAGTAACACCTCCCCCTCCTCCTGCCCAGACTGAGCTCCCATGAGCCCTTGCTACTGCCAAGGCTCTCTGAAAACTTGTGGGCGTGGCTTTTTTAGTTTATAGGGAATTAGAGTATTAAAACAAAAACAAAAAAGGTATTTGGCTTGAGGAATGCCCTATAAACAATAGGAAAGGAACACAATTATGCAATGTGTAAAAGTTCATCTCGGATCCACTTTAAGTAAGTAGCTAACTAAAAAAAAATTCTCCTCACAGATCTGCTTTAAAGATTTTTATTGATATGATACTGTATGGAAATGTGACCTGTATGTGATTCCTGGTGTTTCCTCAGTCCTCAGGGGTAGAGATGCCATGACCCATATGCAATTCACTTTTTCTCCTCAGTTTTCTCCTAGGTTATATTTTCACACCTTCTCATAACTAGTGTTGGGCGAACAGTGTTCGCCACTGTTCGGGTTCTGCAGAACATCACCCTGTTCGGGTGATGTTCGAGTTCGGCCAAACACCTGATGGTGTTCGGCCAAACTGTTCGGCCGTATGGCCGAACTAAGAGCGCATGGCCGAACGTTACCCGAACGTTCGGCTAGAGCTGTGATTGGCCGAACGGGTCACATGGTTCGGGTAAATAAATACCCGATCCACGTCATTTCTCCGCCATTTGTCTGTGGGTTTAGCTTTGGGTAGGCAGGCAGGGTAGTTCCCTCTCCAGCCAGGCTAGCCAGGGTCCCCCGGTCATTGTGTCGCTGCTGGGAATAGTAGTACACCGCTCAGCCACACTATATAGCATTGTGTTTACTGCCACTCTGTGTGTCTGCTGGGAACAGTAGTACACCGCTCACCCTGTATAGCATTGTGCTCTGTGTCGCTGCTGGGAATAGTAGTACACCGCTCAGCCACACTATATAGCATTGTGTTTACTGCCACTCTGTGTCTCTGCTGGGAACAGTAGTACACCGGGTTAGCGTTGCCGGTCCCTGTTTATGGAACCTCTTATCTTTATTACATTTATGACTGCATGGCGGCAAAAAGCATGCTATCCGCACGCTTCTTGTCCTCATGCAAGGCCTGGGTTGTTGTGCCTCAAAGCGTGGCCTTCTCCTCCTGCAACTCCTCCTGTTCCATCACGTGTGCTGCTGCTCGGTTAGCGTTGCCGGTCCCTGTTTATGAAACCTCTTATCTTTATTACATTTATGACTGCATGGCGGCAAAAAGCATGCTATCCGCACGCTTCTTGTCCTCATGCAAGGCCTGGGTTGTTGTGTCTGAAAGCGTGGCCTTCTCCTCCTGCGCCTCCTCCTGTTCCATCACGTGTGCTGCTGCTGGGTTAGCGTTTCCGGTCCCTGTTTATGGAACCTCTTATCTTTATTACATTTATGACTGCATGGCGGCAAAAAGCATGCTATCCGCACGCTTTTTGTCCTCATGCAAGGCCTGGGTTGTTGTGTCTCAAAGCGTGGCCTTCTCCTCCTGCGCCTCCTCCTGTTCCATCACGTGTGCTGCTGCTGGGTTAGCGTTTCCGGTCCCTGTTTATGGAACCTCTTATCTTTATTACATTTATGACTGCATGGTGGCAAAATGCATGCTATCCGCACGCTTCTTGTCCTCATGCAAGGCCTGGGTTGTTGTGTCTCAAAGCGTGGCCTTCTCCTCCTGCGCCTCCTCCTGTTCCATCACGTGTGCTGCTGCTGGGTTAGCGTTGCCGGTCCCTGTTTATGGAACCTCTTATCTTTATTACATTTATGACTGCATGGTGGCAAAATGCATGCTACCTGTGCAAAGAAAACAGACATTTCCCGCATTTTAAAGACAGTTTTCCCTTTGAAACTTTAAAATTGATTTTCTCAAAAACTATAAGCTCTTTTTGCTAATTTTTTTTTCTCTTGTACCCACTCCCAAGGTGCACATACCCTGTAAATTTGGGGTATGTAGCATGTAAGGAGGCTTTACAAAGCACGAAAGTTCGGGTCCCCATTGACTTCCATTATGTTCGGAGTTCGGCACGAACACCTGAACATCGCGGCCATGTTCGGCGAACGTTCGCGAACCCGAACATCTAGGTGTTCGCCCAACACTACTCATAACATGCCTTTTAAACCACCAGTAGGCAAGAAAATACATAAAATAATTTTGATAGTACTTTTTCAACTTGTTTTTGGTGCTTTTTTCATTTTCAAAATGGGGGTGATGACTGCATTTATTATGCGGTATAATAGCTACATTTCCTACTGGAGTTGATTGGGGCATTTTATATGTGGGGATGATTGCTGCATTTGAAACGCGGCGTAGTGATTGCTGCATATGTAACATGACAATGGTACTATGGTTAACTAAGAGGTGTATAATAGTAGGTAGAAGGCAAAACTCATAAAAGTGGCACAATTTTATGCATGCTTTCCCCGAGATATGAAACATTTTGTAGAGGTTCCTTGACTCTAAACAGTTTGAGAAATGATGCAGTATCCAGTGGAATTGTGATGGCAAGAGTGGTGTGCCTGGCTGGCAGCCTGGCACCAGCTGACTAAATCTGGGGACAGTATGGTGTGGAGTACATGCAAAGCCTGTCTCCTTTTTTTCCTAACAGCACCCTCTAGTGATGGCCAGGAGATTTTAGAAAGTGGCAAACAAGTTGTTGTAACTTGCCAGCTGTGAAGAACAATCTTCATAATAAAGAAGAAAAAAAAACAAAAAACCTAACAACATGAATTAAAATAACACTGCAAAATAATTAACTCCCTGAAAGCCTTAAAAAAAATAGAAAATAATAATTTAAAAAAGTCAATATAAACACAAAAGTGAAATCCCTGACACCTTCAAAAAGCCCTCTGCGGATCAGAAGACTGTCCAAGGCGCACGATCTTACCGCCATATGCTGTTGCTGGAGGGAGCCGCTCGGTGAAGCCCTAAATTAATTAGAGAATGGAAAAAAATTATAAACAAAGCCTTCCCTCCAGAAGAATAAGCAAAAAAAAAAAAAAACTGTTTTAATCTGTAACTCATTACCATTCTATGCCCGAGAACAAAAGTCACACAAACTGTCCAGATGGTACCAATTCAGCAGCTCTGAACAGGAGCTAACAATGCACTAAATACGAAGCAACAGGGAAGAATAGCCCGATAGCAATCAAATGGACTCAAATCGATACAAGGGTCCCAAAGCACTCTCCAGGGAAAGTGTGCTTGGGAGAAATGAAAGACACCTTTATTCTCCCAGCAGATTATTAAACGTTACAAATGGATTTAATAACTGCAGTGGGGTCTCTTAAATCAAACCTGAAATGAGAGGGATATGGAGGCTGACATATTTATTTCCTTTTAAACAATACCAGTTGCCTGGCAGTTTTTGGCATCTCTAAATCACACACCTGATCTGCATGCTTGTTCAGGGCCCATGGTTAAAGACAAGACAAGACAAACAGGGGCGTAACTAGGCCCCACCGGGCCCCCCCTGCAGATTTTCAGAGCGGGCCCCACCTCCCCCCCCCCCCCCTGGGGCCCGCTCGCGGCCGTTTTGTGGGTGCTGGAGGGGTGGCAGCATGAGGGGAAAGCCTTGCCCACAGTCGGCGGGGAGAGGGGTAGTTCCCCCCTCTCCCTCACCTCGGGGCTCTCCCCTCTGCGCTCCCCTCCAGCTCGTAAGTGTGTGGGGCTGTGGTGGGCAGCGGGCAGCGGCGGGCAGATACATACCTGCTTCCGTGCGTTCCATCGGAGAGTTCTCCCTCTAGCGGCTGACGTCACTTCCGGAAGGGCACAGGGGCTGCAGGGCCTATTCCTACGCCCCTGAAGACAAATAACATTTATATTGCGCTTTTCTCCTGATTGCTACTCGCCGTGTAATGTGTTCATGTTGTTTGATCCTCTGTTAGCCTGTAGTGATGTCGCGAACCTCCGATTTTCTAAAACGTTTGCGAACCGCAATAGATTTCAATGGGGAGGCGAACTTAAAAATTTAGAAAAATTTCTACTGGCTGGAAAAATGATATAAAACATATTTCAAGAGATCTAATACCTGGAGGAAGACCCTCCTCCAGGGTCTCATCTGCCAGGGAATTATAGTATTTCAAAAGCCAGTTTACATACCGTGGCTGGGAATTGAACCCAGGTCTCGGTGTATGGTAGGTAACTAACATATCCATTATACCACCAACACTACTAGCTGAAGCTGTTGGGGCACGTCACCGCCGTAGGAGAGTCTATTAGGGATAATTTGTGCACAACTTATGCTGAAGCTAACGCCCCCTTTACTGTACCTGTTTTGAATGCAAGGTGTGTAACCTGCCCGTTAGTCGAGCTCTGCATACTTGTGCAGGTAGTCAATTCAGGTGCAGCGTCTGTTTGGAAGCGCTGCCATTTCCTTCTGCTGTACAAAACTAGCAGTATTAGGAAGACTTGCCTAAGATCTCCTACTGAATAGGTGCTGGCTTACTGAACAGACAGAGTCGATATTCGAACCCTGGTCTCCTGTGTCAGAGGCAGAGCCTTTAACCATTACACAACCCAGCCACTGCTTAAGGATTTGTAGCCAGGCATGGCCTTGCCTTTTGTGTTCAACAGTTGTCAAGAGAAAAATTAGACAAGACAAATAACATTTATATCATGCTTTTCTCCTGGCGGACTCAAAGCACCAGAGCTGCAGCCACTAGGGCGCGCTCTATAGGCAGTAGCAGTGTTAGGAAGACTTGCCTAAGGTCTCCTACTGAATAGGTGCTGGCTTACTGAACAGGCAGAGCCAAGATTCGAACCCTGGTCTCCTGTGTCAGAGGCAGAGCCCTTAACCATTACACCATCCAGCCACCAATATTAGATTCAGTGCATTAGCAGGACAGTCGCGTATGTGAATTTTGGGTGCTACAGAAAATCAGGTGCAGAAACACTGCTGATAGTAGAATATCGGTACATTTACCATATATATATATATATTTATATTGCCACTAGAGGTGTACCGAACGGTTCGCCGGCGAACGGTTCCAGGCGAACATTGGGGATTCGCGTTCGCCTGCGCCAGGCGAACTTTTCCGGAAGTTCGATTCGCCCCATAATGCACTATGAGGGTCAACTTTGACCCTCTGCATCACAGTCAGCAGGCACATTGTAGCCATTCAGGCTACAGTAAGCCCTGGAGCCCCACCCCCCCTTATATAAGGCAGCCTCCGGCGGCCATTACAGTCACTCGTGTGCCTGCTAGAGAGAGGAAAGGGACAGCTGCTGCAGACTTTTTCTCTTAGGGACAGATTAGTTAGGTTCTAGGCTGCTTTGCTTGTTCCTGACTGATTAATATTGCTTTTAAAGCACCCAGCAACAGCTCTTTTCAGAGCTCAACCTGTACATTTTTTTTTTCTGACACTTTTGTTGCATGCACAGCCTTGCTAATTGATAGTGTGTGTGCCACTGCCAGCAGCCCAGCACATTCAGTGACTGACTGCCTGTGTGTGTGACAGGGAGCTGCACATTGTACTACCCAGTACTGCATATACCCCAGTACCTGTTGTGTTTACTTAACCCACCTCATCACTGCATATACCTAGCTTTGTGTTGAGTGAACCCAGCTCACTGCATCTAACTACCCAGTACCTGTTGTGTTTACTTAACCCACCTCATCACTGCATATACCTAGCGTTGTGTTGAGTGAACCCAGCTCACTGCATCTAAGTCTAACTACCTGTTGTGTTGAGTGAGAACCCACCTCACTGCATCTTAAGTACCTTTACTGTATACTGTTCAGTGAACCCAGCTCACTGCATCTAACTACCCAGTACCTGTTGTGTTTACTTAACCCACATCATCACTGCATATACCTAGCGTTGTGTTGAGTGAACCCAGCTCACTGCATCTAACTACCTGTTGTGTTGAGTGTGAACCCACCTGGCCACCTCACTGCATCTAACTACCTGTTGTGTTGAGTGAGAACCCACCTCACTGCATCTTAAGTACCTTTACTGTTGAGTGAACCCAGCTCATTGCATCTAACTACCCAGTACCTGTTGTGTTTACTTAACCCACCTCATCACTGCATATACCTAGCCTTGTGTTGAGTGAACCCAGCTCACTGCATCTAACTACCTGTTGTGTTGAGTGTGAACGCACCTTGCCACCTCACTGCATCTAACTACCTGTTGTGTTGAGTGAGAACCCACCTCACTGCATCTTAAGTACCTTTACTGTTGAGTGAACCCAGCTCACTGCATCTAACTACCTGTTGTGTTGAGTGTGAACCCACCTGGCCACCTCACTGCATCTAACTACCTGTTGTGTTGAGTGAGAACCCACCTCACTGCATCTTAAGTACCTTTACTGTTGAGTGATCCCAGCTCACTGCATCTAACTACCCAGTACCTTTTGTGTTTACTTAACCCACCTCATCACTGCATATACCTAGCCTTGTGTTCAGTGAACCCAGCTCACTGCATCTAACTACCTGTTGTGTTGAGTGTGAACGCACCTGGCCACCTCACTGCATCTAACTACCTGTTGTGTTGAGTGAGAACCCACCTCACTGCATCTTAAGTACCTTTACTGTTGAGTGAACCCAGCTCACTGCATCTAACTACCCAGTACCTGTTGTGTTTACTTAACCCACCTCATCACTGCATATACCTAGCCTTGTGTTGATTGAACCCAGCTCACTGCATCTAATTACCTGTTGTGTTGAGTGTGAACCCACCTGGCCACCTCACTGCATCTAACTACCTGTTGTGTTGAGTGAGAAAACCCACCTCACTGCATCTTAAGTACCTTTACTGTTGAGTGAACCCAGCTCACTGCATCTAACTACCTGTTGTGTTGAGTGTGAACCCACCTGGCCACCTCACTGCATCTAACTACCTGTTGTGTTGAGTGAGAACCCACCTCACTGCATCTTAAGTACCTTTACTGTTGAGTGAACCCAGCTCACTGCATCTAACTACCTGTTGTGTTGAGTGTGAACCCACCTGGCCACCTCACTGCATCTAACTACCTGTTGTGTTGAGTGAGAACCCACCTCACTGCATCTTAAGTACCTTTACTGTTGAGTGAACCCAGCTCACGGCATCTAACTACCCAGTACCTGTTGTGTTTACTTAACCCACCTCATCACTGCATATACCTAGCCTTGTGTTGAGTGAACCCAGCTCACTGCATCTAACTACCTGTTGTGTTGAGTGTGAACGCACCTGGCCACCTCACTGCATCTAACTACCTGTTGTGTTGAGTGAGAACCCACCTCACTGCATCTTAAGTACCTTTACTGTTGAGTGAACCCAGCTCACTGCATCTAATTACCTGTTGTGTTGAGTGTGAACCCACCTGGCCACCTCACTGCATCTAACTACCTGTTGTGTTGAGTGAGAACCCACCTCACTGCATCTTAAGTACCTTTACTGTTGAGTGAACCCAGCTCACTGCATCTAACTACCTGTTGTGTTGAGTGTGAACCCACCTGGCCACCTCACTGCATCTAACTACCTGTTGTGTTGAATGAGAACCCACCTCACTGCATATAGCTAGCATACCCCCGAGATGGACAAAATGGACAAACCAGGTAGAGGAAGAGGTAGAGGCAGACCCAGAGGAAGGCCACCAGGCACCGGCAGGTCTGTGGCTGTGCGAGGTGGTGTTGCTGTGATTTCATGCGGACCTGCCCCAAAATACAGTGCTCAGAAGAAGGCACGTGCCATCACTTCCCAAAATCGTGAGGAGGTGGTTGAGTATTTAGCACAGAACACCTCATCTCCCGCAGCCACCAGCGCTACAACAAGCACCACATCCGCTGCATTTGACACTTCGCAGGAGTTATTTGGTGGTGGTGGTGAAATCACTGATTCCCAGCCACTACTGCAACAACAACAAGAAGGCGCAGGTACACCACCTCATACGTCTGAGTTAGGTGGCGATAGTATGGACGTAACGTGTGTGGATGGGGATGATGGTGGACCACCTGAAGTTGGTGCACTTGAGGAGGTGTCTGAGGAAAGCGCAGCTGGCCAGGAGGATTATGATGACGATTATACGGATACCACATATGTTCCCGGTAGAGGAGATGACCAGGGGGACAGTTCAGAGGAGGAGTCAGAGAGGAGTAGGATTAGACGACTCCATGATAGAAGCAGAGGGAGCTCGTCCTCAGAAACAGCTGGGGGCAGTGTCCGGTGCCATGTATCGCCAGCTATGGCCAGGGAGCACACATGCCCTTCAACGTCAGCTGCTGCTGATGCCACCGTAGCACCATCACCCCAGGGGGGGCTCAGCGGTTTGGAAATTTTTTCACGTGTGTGTCTCAGATCGGAGCAAAGCCATCTGTTGTCTCTGCCAGCAAAAATTGAGCCGTGGAAAGGCCAACTCTCACGTAGGGACAAGTGCCTTACGAAGGCACCTGGAGAGAAGGCACAAACAGCTATGGCAAGAACACCTGAGTAAAAGCAGCACTCCTCAAAAGACAAGCCAAACTCCTTCTCCTCTTCCTCCTTCAGGTGCATCGTCTTCATCCACTTTCTCCCTTGCACCTTCACAGCCACCCTCCTCCACACCGCCTCTTCCCTTGAGCGGTTCCTTCTCCTCTGCCCACAGCAGTACCCAGCTGTCCGTGAAGGAAGTATTTGAGCGGAAGAAGCAAATGTCTGCCAGTCACCCTCTTGCCCGGCGCCTGACAGCTGGCGTGGCGGAACTATTAGCTCGCCAGCTATTACCATACAAGCTGGTGGAGTCGGAGGCTTTCCGTAAGTTTGTGGCCATTGGTACACCGCAGTGGAAGATACCAGGCCGCAATTATTTTTCTCAAAAGGTCATACCCAAACTGTACCGTGCAGTTGAGAGGCAAGTGGTGTCATCTCTGGCACACAGCGTTGGGTCAAGGGTCCACCTGACCACGGATGCCTGGTCTGCCAAGCACGGGCAGGGCCACTACATTACATACTCAGCCCATTGGGTCAACCTGGTGACCGATGGCAGCAAGCAGGGAGTACGTGGCTGCGCAGAGGACCTACTTGTCACACCTCCACGGCTTGCAGGCAGGCCTCCAGCCACCTCCTCTCCACCTGCTATCACCGCTTCGCTGTCGTCATCCTCCTCCTTGGCTGGTGCCGCCATCTCCTCCCCAGCTACACAGCCCCAGCACCCCAGGGCCTATGCTGCATGCCAGGTGCGACGGTGTCATGCAGTGTTAGACATGTCTTGCCTGAAAGCGGAGAGTCACACTGGAGCAGCTCTCCTGGCTGCTCTTAACAAACAGGTGGAGCAATGGCTGACCCCGCACAAGCTTGAGATCGGCAACGTGGTGTGTGACAACGGCAGCAATCTCATTGCTGCGTTGAATTTGGGAAAGCTGACACACATACCCTGCATGGCACATGTGCTTAATCTGGTCGTGCAAAGATTTGTGTCCAAGTACCCAGGCTTAGAGGACGTCCTGAAGCAGGCCAGGAAGTTGTGTGGGCATTTCAGGCGCTCTTACAAGGCCATGGCACGCTTTGCAGAGATTCAGCGTAGAAACAACTTGCCGGTGAGACGCCTGATTTGCGATAGCCCGACTCACTGAAATTCCACCCTGCTGATGTTCTCTCGCCTGCTAGACCAGGAGAAAGCCGTCACCCACTACCTGTATCATTACAGTACAAGGACACAATCTGGGAGGATGGGGATGTTGTGGCCCAACAACTGGACACTGATGCGAAATGCATGCAGGGTCATGGAGCCCTTTGAGGAGGTGACCAAACTGGTTAGTCGCGATGAGGGCACCATCAGCGACTTGATCCCCTACGCCTACTTCCTGGAGCGTGCCGTGCGTAGAGTGGTGGATACAGCTGTGGAGGAGCGTGAACAAGAAGAGTTAGGGCAGCAGGATTCATTGGAGCCATTTACACACAAACCCGATGTTTCCACAACACCGGCGGCAGCACAGAGGGGGGAGGAGGAGGAAGAAGAGGAGTCGTGTGGGGAAGGAGAGGAGTCAGACTCTGATGATGGTGATGATGAGGAAGGTGTTTCTGTGGAGGAGGAAGAGGCGGCGGAAGGAGAACAACCGCGGCAGCCATCACAGGGGGCTTCTGCTGCTCCACATTCCCGTGGTATTGTTCGTGGCTGGGGGGAGGAAGAGGAGTTGCGTCCCGTCACTGAGGAAGAGCAAGAGGAGATAGAGAGTACCTCTGCATCCAGCTTTGTGCAGATGTCCTCTTTCATGTTGTCCAGCCTGTTGAGGGACCAATGCTGTAAAAAGTGAGTTCCGCACGATGTCGGTAGAATCAAACGGCTTTATTGAATCAATACATAAGGGCTAAAAACCATCACCACATGCTGACATGTTTCGGACGTTGCACGTCCTTAATCATAGCATAGGTGCAGGTGAGCGAAGGTGATCCTTAAAAGGAGTGGGACCACACCCGACACCACCTATTCAAGGCTCCACCTTCACAAAAAATGTATCATAAAAGATTGGGCAGTAACCCAAACAATGTGATCAGCATAAAAACATATACAGGGAGTATAAAATGCTAAGGATTAGATACGTTGCAAGATTACGCAGCAATAAATACAAACAATATTGTATATAGCAAACACATGGTTCAAGGCAAGACAAAACAAAAACAAAAACAAAAGCACAGAAGCAGAAACACAAGGACAATATATGTATCTCTCTCTCAGGTGACTGAGTGTAGGTCCCATCTGGCGTTAAGGCCTCTCGGTGAGCGTGTCCCTAGCTGGAAAATCCAATATGCTTCTCGAGTGAGAAGACGTTTATAAGCGTCCCCTCCTCTCAAAGGTCTTTGGACACGCTCTATACCTTGGAATGAAAATGAGGACATGTCACCTGAGTGAACCGACCTAAAATGCTTAGCCACATTAGATATTTCTACAGTAAGCCAGCCAGCTCCTCTATAGTGTTCGCTTATCCGTTGTCTGAGGTGTCGGGTAGTACACCCCACATATTGTACCTGACATAAGGAACATGAAATAAGATAGACAACGGACTTCGTGTGACAATTGATGTATTGTCTAATGGGAAAAACTTTTCCGTTAGAGAGGGAGATGATAGATCGAGTGGTGTTATGAACACTGCAATAATTACAAGTAGAAAAATTGCATCTGTATGAACCTTGGGTAGTTAACCAGCACGGTCGTTGTGTGCCGGTGGTAAACAAACTAGGGGACAAAATGCTCCCCAATGTGGGGGCCTTTCTGCTGGCAAAACTGACTCCTTGTTTGAGAATGACATTAAGGGTGTCATCAGCCTGCAATACTGGCAGGCATCTTTTGATAATTTGTATAACCTGTCTGTACTCTTGACTGTATGTGGTCACGAATACTGTGTCTGTCTTTGGTCGCGAGCGTGCCTCCCGAGAAACGGGGTGTAGAAGTTCCTCCCTGGTTCTCATGAGGGCGTGTTTTTTGCCCCTCTGTATCATCCAGTTGAGGGACCCCCGTATCAAAAAACTCAAGACGAATGACCTGTACTGGGTGGCTACGCTACTAGACCCTCGGTACAGGCACAAAGTGGCGGACCTCTTACCAACTCAACAAAAGGCGGAAAGGATGCAGCACTTGCAGAACAAGCTGTCGATGATGCTTTACAATGCGTTTAAGGGTGATGTGGCTGCACAATGCAATCAAGGTACCACTGGCAGTAACCCTCCTCCTCCCAAGTCCACGCAGGCAAGAACAGGACGCTCCAGCGATCTCAGGGTGATGTCGGACATGCGGACGTTCTTTAGTCCAACTCCTCGCCATAGTCCTTTCGGATCCACCCTCCACCAACGCCTGGACCGGCAGGTAGCCGACTACCTGGCCTTGAGTGTGGATGTAGACTCTGCGAAAAGCGACGATGAACCCTTGGACTACTGGTTGCGCAGGCTTGACCTGTGGCCAGAGCTGTCCCAATTTGCCATACAACTTCTCTCTTGCCCTGCCGCAAGCGTCCTGTCAGAAAGGACCTTCAGTGCAGCTGGAGGCATAGTTACTGAGAAGAGAAGTCGCCTAAGTCACGACAGTGTTCAGTACCTGACCTTTATCAAAATGAATGAGGAATGGATCACGGAGGGCTACTGCACGACCGAAGACTAAGTCAGTCCACTCCCCACACACAGCATCTCTGCCTGCAGGCCGCTTGACTGCCTTCTCCGCCACTACCAACAGGGTCCAGGACTCTAGGCGGATTCCTGAATTTTTAAGGCCGCTGCTAGCAGCGGCCGCTACACTAATTTTTCTGGTGCGTGTACATGTGCCCATCCCCCTTCGTGATCATTACCTTGCCGCGGTGAAGGGGCTTGCGCATCACAATGAAGCAATGACCGCCGGCTATTTGAGTGTCTCGGGTGGGGGTGGCACACAAAAGATATTAAGGTCGTTGCTTCATTGTGGTCAGACCAAATTTGATCAGCTGGAAAGTCACTGTTCTGTCATTCAGCTACATCAGCCGGGCAAGCATATGGGCTGAAAAGCCACCATCACCTGCACTCTCGTCACGGTGCGCACCAGTCCAGCACGGCCGTCACTACACAAACGGCTGTTTGCAGTCACTGCATACCTTTCACTGCATCTGTGACTGCACATTATACCTGGCAGTCAGTGCATAACTTGCACTTGAATGGATACACTTTCAAACAATTTAAAAATACAACCATCTAAACTTTCAAACAATTTAAAAATACAACCATCTAAACTTTCAAACAATTTAAAAATACAACCATCTATCATTTTCAAAAAATTTAAAAAAAGGGCAAAAAAACGTGCCCTCCGTAAAACATTCTTGGCAAATGCTTTCGACTTGGTTTGTCTTCCGCTGGCTCAAGGGTCCATCTGACCACAGATGCCTGGTCGGCAAAGCACGGTCAGGGCAGCTACAGCATGGGTCTCAGCAGGCTCCCACTTCGGGCCGGAATCCAACCTTCACGGCACACACACGGCACAGAAATGGAAGGCTTCAGTATTTTCTAAGTGCAGCTGTGGGATTTCCAGCACTACGCAGTGCCAGGCAGGCTTATCGTCAATATTTTATTTAATTTTTTAATGCTTTTACTTTTAATTGCATTCTCAATGGATGTGTAAACAGTATGCGACGGGACATGGTGTATCCTGTCTCTGCTCATTGCGCTATTTCCTGCCACCTTTATTATGACAAGCATGATTTACTTATTCCTTAAGTATTCATCTGCCTGGTTATATAACCGTACGGTTAGCCCTGCGTGTGACCTCAGCTGCTTCCTTGGGAACTTTGTCTCCGCAAAGACAATAGCTCCCCTATGGGCCGGCATCCCTCCAGGCCCAAAGGGACTACGAGTACCAGCTAGAGGAGACAGCCAGTGACAGACAGGCATAACCCTCAGGACTTGGGACGCTCATTCGGATTTTGCAGAATTGAAATTTCTGAATTTCCAATCTGAAATCCAAATTTTCGATCGGAAAACGGAAAACGAAACTCAGAAATTGGATTTCTGCAGAAATACTGTATTACTGTAATTCGGTAATTTTAGCCCAATTACAGAACTCGAAAGCATTGGACCAATCAGAGAGTGCAGAGTCAACTCGGAAGTATTTGGCCAATCAGAGAACGCAAAATATGATCACAGGGGATGGGGTAAGGGGAAATGGTAGGGACATAAGTGAATAGGATAAGCATCACCTTTACCAAATTCGGCAGTGGTCCTGAACCTTATTTGTGGGTACAAATCAAATTGACAAAGGGCTCCTTAGGACTCAACGGTGTATGCAAAATTGGAAAAACTTTATTGACCTATAGAAAATACATATTGCAGGACTGACTGGAAAAAAGCACACAGAGCTATAAAAGCAACAGCGCTGTTGTCAATTAAAACCTTGCCAACATCCACACCATACTGACATACATCACACCATACACATCCAGATATTAACGGGGTACCCCATGAGTGGCAACGCAAAATATGACCAAAAAAACACTACTCGTAAATAGGAAATCCGAACTCGGAAATCGGAAACGGATCAGAAATCCGCGGAATCAGTAATCGCCATTGGTGGAAATGGGAATTTCTGCAAAATCGAAAATCAGCATTTCTGACCATCCCTACTCAGGACACTGTAGGTCACCAGCAGACAGTACAAAAAGTTGCTCATTTGGCCACCGGAGGAGCCCAATATGAGCTCTACCATAATGGCATCAATATGTTAATAGCTGTGATCAGCAATGCGAACTGAGGAATGATATGCAAACGCTGCGCCCGCGATGCAAACTGCTGCTACAAATGTGCCCGCTATTTGTAGCTGTAGTTTGAATAGCAGGTGGCCATGGTGCCTGCTACTTAATTGCGCGCCTCAGGCCACCAAATCACCCCTAGTAGTCAATCATTGCGACTATGCCAGCTAAGTTATACAGTCATTGGTGGATGGGGGTTTAGGGATAGGCATTGTAAGTGGGGGAGGGGCTTAGGTTTAGGCATTTTTGGGTGGTGTGGAGTTTTAGGATTAGGCCTTGGAGGTGGAGTTGTTAGGGTTAGGAACTAAAGGGGGACTGTTAGGTTTAGGCATCGAAAGGGAAGTTCTTCAGTTTAAGCATTGGAGGGGGAGTGGTTAGGTTTTGGGCATCAGAGGGGGTTGTTAGGGTTAGGCATCGGTAAAGGCATGGCTCTGTGTGAGAATAAGGTTAGGTTAGGCTATAGTAAAATATCAGCAAAAATTACTGATATTTTCCTGTCGGAACAACCCACTGGTCCTAAGTAGAATATCAGTAATTTACCGATATTCTACTTGTGGCTGTATCTGTCCCCCAAATTCTCAGGCCACCCTACTTAAATGTACGTGACAGTATGATATACACTGTCCAGGTTTTCTTAACCATTTACCCACCAAAGGTTATTTCCCCTTAAAAAACAGAGACATTTTCACATTTCATGATCCTCCAGTTCATTCACCAATAACTTTATTGCTACCTATCACACCTAAATAATCTAATCTATATCTTTTTTTTTTTTTTTTCAGTACAAACTAGACTTTCTTTGGGTGGTACTTTTTGCTAAGAATTATTTAATTTCATACACAGTTTAAAGGGATTAAGAAGAAAAAAAAACAAAAGTCATTATTTCTCAGTTTTCAGCCATTATAGTTTGAAAATAAAAAGTGCTAAAAGTGCGACTGTAGATAAAACCAACACATTTTATTTACACATTTGTCCTGATTATTACAACATTTAAATTATGTCCCTACTAAAATGTATGGGGACAATATATTATTTGGAAATACAGGTGTATTTTTTCCATGTTGTGTATCTTTATACTATATCACTAATTACAAGCTCTCATTTGCAAAAATAACAGTAATATACCCTCATGACATACATATTAAAAAAATCGAGTACCTAAGGTAACAATTTGTGTACTTTTTTTTATGAAGTGGGTAGAAGGTATTAATAACTAACAGGGGCTTTACTTTTTATGTATTTTAAATGTATTTTTAACTTTTGTCCGCAAGATGTCCCCACACTTTATTCTGAGTACTGTTCATAAGATGTGGTGTGTGTGTGCGCGTGTTTTTACTTTCATTTAATGAATGACCACAGGGATCAGTCATAATAGGCTTTTTTTAAGAAATCATTTTATTGATTTTTTGTAACAACTGCCCAGAAGGGCAGGAACAACATAATCCTACAACACTAAGTGACAGTTATAGTACAGTACAGAAGTATAGTGAGCAGTATTGTTACAGACAATAAAATAGTGTCACATTCATTGTCGTCTCTTATTATAACCTTGTTTGACAATAAAAATAACATAACATAATCTTGTGTTGTTGTGTTGAGTTACTTTTCTGTGACTCTATTTCAGTGTAGCAACGCCACACTTCATAAAGAAGAAAAATAAATAGAAGAGGGAAGGGAGGTAGAGATGTAGAGGAAGAGAGAGAGGGGGGAAGAAGGAAGCAAGGAATAAGGAAAGGCTCCACAACAGGCTTTTTGATTGGTTTTGGGAACACATGTTCCCATTCACTGATCAGTTCTCGAAGGGATGGCGACAGGGGCGCGCTTTATTGCTCGTGGCTCGTGATAATAATGGAGTATGCATATATACGCCTCTGGAGCGACACTGAAGTTTTCAGGGGCGCATATATGCAATACCGTGGAGGGCAAGTGGTTAAAGTCAGATGCTAGCCAAACTTCTTATTTCACATTAAGATTGAGAGTAATAGAGTAGAGAGGTTTGGAGTGGCACAGCTTACCGTATCAATTGGGCGCAAACCTGGGGTGCAAAGCAACACCCTATGTACAAATAGGTACCGTGTATATTCAAGTATATATCCCCCTGATGACGCTAGTTTGTGAAATCGGTCGGGAAAGAGACAGGGGCACCTTTATACTGTCCTATACTGCTGACCCATACACGCATGCAACTTTCTTTGGGTTCCCATTGCATGGGCCCCTTATGTATGTTTTGTGCTATTTTTATGCTGTTTTTATTATGAAAACTCTATATTAAACGGTTTATACTTAGAGTTGCAGTTTGTTTGTTTTTTATGATGTTTACTGATACTGATTCATGAGACAAATCATTGCTGAATTGGTGGATCCTGGATGGACTGCTGCTTCCTGATGTCCTACCAAACCATTGATACAACCTTATAATGTGGGTTGTCAACAGCTGGTAAGCCTCTTTCCTTTTTCTGGGTATCCATGATTGCAGAGCTGTGCCGTGACCCCAATATTTATTGTGGTGGAGGTGATTTGCCTGCTCTTTTTCTTTGTTGAAAACTCGTCTTCTGGTTTTGGATTCTGCGCATTTATATATACAGGGAGTGCAGAATTATTAGGCAAATGAGTATTTTGACCACATCATCCTCTTTATGCATGTTGTCTTACTCCAAGCTGTATAGGCTCCAAAGCCTACTACCAATTAAGCATATTAGGTGATGTGCATCTCTGTAATGAGAAGGGGTGTGGTCTAATGACAACAACACCCTATATCAGGTGTGCATAATTATTAGGCAACTTCCTTTCCTTTGGCAAAATGGGTCAAAAGAAGGACTTGACAGGCTCAGAAAAGTCAAAAATAGTGAGATATCTTGCTAAGGGATGCAGCACTCTTAAAATTGCAAAGCTTCTAAAGCGTGATCATCGAACAATCAAGCGTTTCATTCAAAGTAGTCAACAGGGTCGCAAGAAGCGTGTGGAAAAACCAAGGAGCAAAATAACTGCCCATGAACTGAGAAAAGTCAAGCGTGCAGCTGCCAAGATGCCACTTGCCACCAGTTTGGCCATATTTCAGAGCTACAACATCACTGGAGTGCCCAAAAGCACAAGGTGTGCAATACTCAGAGACATGGCCAAGGTAAGAAAGGCTGAAAGACGACCACCACTGAACAAGACACACAAGCTGAAACGTCAAGACTGGGCCAAGAAATATCTCAAGACTGATTTTTCTATGGTTTTATGGACTGATGAATAGGGATGCTCATTCAGATTCCGCGGAAATGCAATTTCCGAAATTCCGATCGGAAGTTGCATTTCCGCATCGGAATGCGGAAATCGGTAATGTAAGTGCCGTAGGCGGATTTCCGCCGGAAATCACGGAAATTTCCGCCGGAAATCGCGGAAATTCCACCCGACTTTAACATCGATTTTCTCACACACTATAAGGTCTTTTTGAAAACTTTTTTTTGCATCTTGTTCACAAGGTTCTGTTTAATAAACGCTGAAAATTTGGTGTTTCTAGGACTTAAGGGGGCTTTTCTATTAACCGCTAAAGTTGGCTGATTTTTACTGTAATGAAAAATGCAGAAAATCTGCATCTGCCTATTTTCTGCATTTTACATTACAGTAAAAATCTGCCGACTTTAGCAGTTAATAGAAAAGCCCCCGTAAGTCCTAGAAACACCAAATTTTCAGGGTTTATTAAACAGAACATTCTGAGCAAGATGCAAAAAAAAGTTTTCAAAAAGACCTTATAGTTTTTGAGAAAATCGATGTTAAAGTCGGGTGGAATTTCCGCGATTTCCGGCGGAAATTCCGCCTTGGAATGCGGAAATTGGTAGCGGAAAGCGGAATCGGTAATCGGTACATGACGGAATGCGGAATTACCGCGGAATCGGAATTGGGCATTCCGACCATCCCTACTGATGAAATGAGAGTGAGTCTTGATGGGCCAGATGGATGGGCCCGTGGCTGGATTGGTAAAGGGCAGAGAGCTCCAGTCCAACTCAGACGCCAGCAAGGTGGAGGTGGAGTACTGGTTTGGGCTGGTATCATCAAAGATGAGCTTGTGGGGCCTTTTCAGGTTGAGGATGGAGTCAAGCTCAACTCCCAGTCCTACTGCCAGTTTCTGGAAGACACCTTCTTCAAACAGTGGTACAGGAAGAAGTCTGCATCCTTCAAGAAAAACATGATTTTCATGCAGGACAATGCTCCATCACACGCGTCCAAGTACTCCACAGCGTGGCTGGCAAGAAAGGGTATAAAAGAAGAAAAACTAATGACATGGCCTCCTTGTTCACCTGATCTGAACCCCATTGAGAACCTGTGGTCCATCATAAAATGTGAGATTTACAAGGAAGGAAAACAGTACACCTCTCTGAACAGTGTCTAGGAGGCTGTGGTTTCTGCTGCACGGTGCACGCAATGTTGATGGTGAACAGATCAAAACACTGACAGAATCCATGGATGGCAGGCTTTTGAGTGTCCTTGCAAAGAAAGGTGGCTATAATGGTCACTGATTTGTTTTTGTTTTGTTTTTGAATGTCAGAAATGTATATTTGTAAATGTTGAGATGTTATATTGGTTTCACTGGTAAAAAAAAAATAATTGAAGTGTGTGTGTGTGTGTGTGTGTGTGTGTGTGTGTGTGTGTGTGTGTGTGTGTGTGTGTGTGTGTGTGTGTGTGTGTGTGTGTGTGTGTGTGCACTGTCAGTAACACTCCCAGTTGCAGCTATTTACCCAGTGGTAAGTGACATTTTCTTGATAAAGGAAATGCCAAAAAATCGCAGATCTGGAAGTCCTGGCCAGCCCAGAACAATTAACCAGGAAAGGGGCAGGTGGAAAAATTGAGCTGCAGGAAGGGAAGTGAATAATTGCTGCACTTGGGCGCCTGGAAGAGTTATTGGCTGCATTTAAAGGACAGTAGAGGTTGATGGCTGCAGTACTGTATGCAGTGCAGTCATTAATCCATCCTGGTCCCCAAGTGCAGTCATTAACTTTGCTGGGTAGACTTATACTTGAGTTAATAAAAAATTCCAGCTTAAGAGGAACAAATATTGGAGTCAACTTATACATGAGGTTGACTTTTATTCGAGTACATACTGGAAGTCCAAAGGTCAGCGAGCACAAAACACCATATGTTGACAATTGTTTCGGGGCCAGGCAGGGTCCCCTTGTTTAGAATAGTGCAGACATAGGTCCCCACCACCAGCCATGCTTTTTCCATAACCTTTAAGAGAAGAGTGGTGGATCCAGAATTGTCCACTGGTTGCAAACTTGCAAATGAGCAAACATGAGCCTTCAAGTTTGTCCACTTCCGATCTGTGATTAGCCTTGACCGCGTCCTGGTTAAAATCAGTCAGTGTGGTAAGTCATACGGGGTCTGTCCTGAGGTTGCCATCAGGGTCCGGGGATGGTTGAGGAAGTTCTTCAATGCTAAGCCTGCAAGAGAAACTTATCTTGCAGCAGGGGTGTAACTAGAGGGGAGCAGGCCCTGGGATTGCAGAGGAACTCAGAGCTGTGGAGGCCTCAAGATATTGCAAAGTGAGAAAGGATTACTACTCGCCGTGTAATGTGTTCATGTTGTTTGATCCTCTGTTAGCCTGCAGGGCAGCATCTTTACTGCTGGCAGACAAGAAAAAATCTGGGCAGCGCTGACTGCCTTAATCTATTAACACGCATACACTGTTTACATGCAAACAAATAATGCCACAATAAAATAATACAGCAAACACTGTCCTGCCCCTCAGGCTGCCAGTCTACACTCAGGTCATTTCGCTGTCTAACAGCAACAGAAAGCCTAATGCCTGGTACACACCGTGCAATTTCCCGTCAGACGGTCGAATAGATCATTTTCGACAGGTCCGATCTGCTTTTCGATCGCTTTTCTGATAGATTTTCCGAACACTTTTATACAAAACCGATTCGAAAAATGGACGGAAATCAGATCAGACCTGTCAGAGATTATTATCTATTCGACCTGATGGGAAATTGCATGGTGTGTATCAGGCATGATTCTCTCCACAGCTCCTAACTCACTAATGCTAGGTACACACACTATGAGATTTTCTGGCAGATTAACTTTCAGATCCATTTTTTCCAACATGTCCATTCTGATTTCAGCAAAAAAGAGTTCATAAACGATCTGTACCCCCAGGCCTCTTACCAGTCGGTGCAGGATCAGGCAAGCCAAGCCATACAAGATGGATGAGCAATAAAAGAAGGATCCGCAGGCCAGACCAGGTTGAAGTAAAAAGGCTAATAAGTTTATTCGAAAAAATCCACAGACATAGCAATAAAATCACAGGATCAACTCACGTGTACCGGGCCTATCATCTGCCCTTAATCGTAGTTTAACCACTTCAGGATTCTCGGTGCGTATATGTACGCCCCTGAATCCTGAAGTGTATTCCATGGAAACGGCCGCTCGTATGAGCGGCCGTTCCATGTCAGTTCACGGAGGGTGTCTCCGTGAACACCCTGCGAGCCGATCGGCGGCTCACAGGGTAAATGTAAACACACGGGGAAGATCTTCCCCGGTGTTTACATGTATAGGGCGCTGCTGCGCAGCAGCGCCGTAGAGGAGATCGGCGATCCCCGGCCTCTGATTGGCCAGGGATCGCCGGCATCTGATAGGCTAAAGCCTATCTCATCAGGCGCAGGACGGAAATCCGTCCTGTGCTGCTCACAGGGGGAGGGAGAGGGAGGGAAGGGGAAGGAGGCCAGGAAGCGCTGCGGAGGGGGGCTTTGAAGAGCCCCCCCGCAAGCGCAAGCAGCCGGCGGCGATCAGACCCCCCCAGCAGGACATCCCCCTAGTGGGGAAAAAATGGGGGAAGTCTGATCGGCCTGGCTGCTATCTGATCGGTGCTGCGGGCTGGAGAGCCCACGCAGCACCGATCAGCAAAAAATAGCGTGGTACAGAAGTGGTTAAGGGTAGATGGTAGGCCCGATACGCGTGAGTTGATCCTGTGATTTTACTGCTATGTCTGTGTATTTTTTCGAATAAACTTATTAGCCTTTTTACTTTAACCTGGTCTGGCCTGCGGATCCTCCTTTTTTTGCTCATCCGTTCTGATTTCCTATTGAAGTGAATGGAAAACGGTCGGGAATTCATCGGAAAATGATCGGAAAGCAGATCGGACGTCTTGGAAATAATCGATCTGACAGTAAATCTGCTGGAAAATCTCATAGTCTGCATCTAGCATAACAGCAGACTTGCAGTTACCTGGTCAGCTGCCCTGACCCACCTGGGTCAGTCCCAGGCAGAGAGCAATTTCAGATTGAAGGCTGGGAGCTTATCTAGTCTCCTTGATTGGGAAACTCTCCCCACCTGATTGCAGCAGACATGTGCAGTAAACCTGGACTGCACTAAGTGGACAGGGAGGCAAAAAAACATGAATCTGGGTGAAATATACTGTATATACTCGAGTATAAGCCGACCTGAGTATAAGCCGACTCCCTGTCAGGCTTGTCTGGTCAATGACTAAAAGTCAGGCTTTATGCCCATATGACTGGCCTATAGCCCTGCCCGTAACACCTGCACAAACTCCTACCCAGCTTAAAACCACAATAACCCAGCAGGTAGATGTAGCATACAAACTGACAGATGGTATTCACCAAACAAAGCAGTATGAGTAATACAAGGCACAGTGTTCACATCACAAGGGATATAGTCACCTGAGGCCTGAAGGCTGAGGCAGTCCAGATGATAGCCAGGTTACTGCGGCTGGGAAGGGTAGGTAGTTCAGCACTTTACAGGTAGCGTGGTCAGTTCAAGCCAATGTCAGTCCAGGCTGAGTTCATGGCAGTCCTTTAACAAGCAGAGGTAGGTTCAGATGGCAATCAAGCAAATCCAGGTACAAGCAGAAGACGTGGTCAGGAACAAGCAGTGGTTGGCAACAGGGATATCTAGAGTGAAGCTTGGTCAGCATACATGCAAAATCGGCAATAAGATCAATCAGGTGTGTGAGCGCAATCTCAGCAACAAGCCACAGGGGCGATGACAGAGGGCGCTCACTTTAGCTTTATAGAAGGACTAACCATGACAGAGGGCGCTCACTTTAGCTTTATAGAAGGACTAACCATGACAGAGGGCGCTCACTTTAGCTTTATTCAAGGACTAACCAATCAGAAAGCAAAGAAATCCAAAGTAACCAATGAGAAGACAGGGTGTCAGCAGGAAGGCTGACACGCAATGTGCACACATGATCATTGTTTACAGCGGGGGAGCACGTACTGAGAGCGCTTCTGCCGCTTATCCAATGGGAGCCTAGTGCCATGCGCTCCAGTGATGTCAGATGCTTGCCGAGACCCAGAGGCTTGCGCCTCAGCGTGGGTCTCGGCATTCCGCCGCCATGAGCTGCCAACAGATGTTACACTCCCCAACTTTTACCCTAAAAAACTGTACAATAAATATTTGACCCGAGTATAAGCCGGGGGTGGCAAAAACCACAACCACAACACCACTCACAGCCATGGCCGGCCACAACCATTTATTAGAAAAGCAGCATAAATTAGACAGATTGCAATAACAAAGCCAGAACATTGGCCTATAATGGAGATGGATGTGCAAAGAACTCCTGTTGTAAAGTTTAAGCTGGCATAAAGGAATGCAGAGCCACATAGTCATGTATCTAAAACTTGATATAGCAATGCAAGGATTCTCACCACTCATTAGACACTGTCCCTGTATGCCCTCCAAGGCTACAACTCGAGATGAGGTTAGCTGGGACCTCCAATGGAAATGTCAAGTGTGAGGTCTCCCTCAGATGATGCACCACTGTGCATATAGTGGGGGCACTGTGGGGCTACTCAAAGAGTAGTGGCTCAAGTATAAGCCAAGACACCCACTTTTGGGCCACTTTTTTGGCCCAAAAATTAGGCTTATACTTGAGTATATACAGTAAGTATCCCATTATATGTACAGAGGGAGAAACTACTTGTTTGGCAGTTGACAACAGCCATTATTTCCCACAATGCAATTAGCTTCACAGACAGGAAACTGTCATGGCTATGGCCCTGACATCACACCGTGGGAGGGGTTTCACCACAATATCAGCCACACAGACATGCCTGAAGCACTACAGTGGGATGCGAAAGTTTGGGCATCAATTCTAAGTTTCCCTTCTCTTTTAATTTTTTCTGCAGAGTAGCAGCATGAGAGTCTCAAAACAACTCTAAAATAAACTGAAGACAAAGATTGTTCACCATCATGGTTTAGAGGAAGGATATAGAAAGCTGTCTCAGAGATTTCAGCTGTCTGTTTCCACAGATAGGAACATATTGAGGAAATGAAAGACAACAGGTTTAGTTCAAGTTAAGGCTCAAAGCGGCAGACCAAGAAAAATCTTGGATAGACAGAAGTGACGAGTGGTGAAAACAGTCAGAGTCAACCCACAAACCAGCACCAAAGACCTACAACATCATCATGCTGCAGATGGAGTCACTGTGCATCGTTCAACCATTCGGTGCACTTACACAAGGAGATGCTGTATGCGAGAGTGATGCAGAGGAAGCCTTTTCTCCGCCCACAGCACAAACAGAGCCACTTGAGGTATGCTAAAGCATGTTTGGACAAGCCAGCTTCATTTTGGAATAAGGTGCTGTGGACTGATGAAACTAAAATTGAGTTATTTGGGCATAACAAGGGGCACTATGCATTGAGGAAAAAGAACACAGCATTCCAAGAAAGAAAAACAACTGCTACCTACAGTAAAATATGGTGGTGGTTCCATCATGCTGTGGGGCTGTGTAAACAGCGCAGAGACTGGGAATCTTGTCAAAGTCGAGGGACGCATGGATTCCACTCAGTATCTTCAGATTTTGGAGACCAATGTCGAGGAATCAGTGAAAAAGCGGAAGCTGCGCCGGGGATGGATCTTTCAAGACAACACCCATAAACACTGCTCAAAATCCACTAAGGCATTCATGCAGAGGGACAAGTACAACGTTCTGGAATGGCCATCACAGTCCCTAGACCTGAATATAATAGAAAATCTGTGGTGTGAGTTAACCTGTTGCTCGTGTACAGTGCGGCTTTGTACACTCCTGCTTTGTATCTTGTAGGGAGATACATGTACAAATTGATAACTACCTCCTTCCTCCTTTCTCCTATAATTGAAAATATATATAACATAAATAAAAAAAAGTTCTCCCTGCGAGATAAAAAGCAGGACACAGCTATATCGCTTGTCTCTGCTCGCTGATGCTGCCGCTTTCTTGCGCAATTAGAAAGCCGTTACCACAGCAACGGACAATAGGTGTCCGTCACTGTGCCAGTTTTAGATAAGGGGTCCTTAGCGGGGAGAGTAAAACTACAGAGCCGTACAGGGCCGTCCTGGGCTCTACGTTAGGCTGCAACCGCATTTAGCTAAGTAACAGTTACAAGTTGGAACAAACCTACCTGAGCTTAGCAGAGAGGGGAAATCTAACGACAGCACAAACTACAAATACAGATGCCTCCTACTGTAAAATGGATTAGCCTGAGCCGCGTCAGAAAGGTAAATCTGCCGACGTGACTCTAAAGCTATAAAGGCATAGTGGCAGTGTAGAAAATCCTTTTGATCTTCCATAATACATGTTATTAACATTCCTCCACATACAAATATTTATGTTAAAGTGTCAAAAAAATCAAGAAATTCGACATAGTGCCCCTTTAAAGAGAGCTGTCCATGCTCAGAAGCCATCAAACCTGAATGAACTAGAGATGTTTTGTAAAGAGGAATGGTCCAAAATACCTTCAACCAGAATCCAGACTCTTATTGGAACCTACAGGAAGCGTTAAGAGGCTGTAATTTCTGCAAAAGGAGGATCTACTAAATATTTATTTAATTATTGCGCACTTTCTGTAAATACAATAAACTTCATTTCACTTCTCAAATATCACTGTGTGTGTCTCCTATATGATATATTTAACTGACATTTTTTATCGTAACAACCAACGATTTATACAGGAATATCATGACAATTAACAAGGTTGTCCAAACTTTCGCATCCCACTGTATTAGAGAAAAGGTAAAGATTTGTCATAGGAGGGGATCAGCCTCCATGTCCTTTTCAGTTCATGTTAAAAAACATGAAAACACATAAATAAAAAGTACATTTCTCCCAGAGTAAAATGTGCTATAAATTTCTTTTGTCCGATGTTGCTGCTACTTACAGTAGGTAGTAGAAATCTGACAGGTTTTGGACTAACCCATTTCCACGTGGGGATTCTCTGGGTTTTCTTTATTTTCAAAAGCACTTAGTGAATGGCAGTTGCTTAGTCCAACTGCCAGAATAGTGTGCAAACAGATAAAGAGGAACTCCAGTGAAAATAATGTAGTAAAGAAAAGTGCTTTATTTTTACCATAATTATGTATAAATGATTTAGTCAGTGTTTGCTCATTGTAAAATCTTTCCTCTCCCTGATTTACATTCTGACATGTATTACATGGTGACATTGTTACTGTGGGCAGGTTATGTAGCTGTTCCTAGCTGTTTTGGCTGTTACAGACAGCTGTAAACAGCTATTTCTTGTCTGTGAACATTGTTACATTGTGGCAGTTTGCCCAGAGTACCGCGGTACTCAGAGATTCTTGTGGGAGGGGTTTCAGCACAAAAGCAGTCATACAGCGTCCACTGATGGTCTGTTTGTGAAAAGCATTATATTTCTCATGTAAAAGGGGGTATCAGCTACTGATTGGGATAAAGTTCAATTCTAGGTTGGAGTTTCTCTTTAAGGCCCTTTCACAACAGCTGGGTTCTGTTTTGGTTTTTAAAAGGCTTGCGATTTTCCAAACATAAGTACATTAAAGTTACAATTGGAATCATGGGAATGCATTCATACTGAATGCATTGGTGATTTTCTAAAAAGGCAATCGTAGTTCTGCTGCATTCTTTCTGCGTTTCGGTTGAGTCCAACATAGTCAAAATCGCAAAACGCAAAATTCAACACATGTTTGAGTTTTGCAATGAGCGACTTTTGATTTGAAAGAGCCCGTAGGTAGGTCCGCTGACATCTTTGTATAGATTCTTTCCAGGGAGAACCTTTGTAAAAAAATAAATTGAATACTGAGAATCCCCATGAAGAGATGAACTAGTTAAAAACCTGTCACTTCCGTTATGACAGCAACTTAGGAGAAAAGTAATTTATGGCTCATTTTACTCTGGAAGACACATATTTCTTATACGCACATGTTTACATGTATTTTACACTAGCTGGTGGCCCGGCGTTGCCCGGGTGTGTATTTGGCCGGTGTTGGCTCTGCCCACTTTTCCTAACCCTAACACACAATTACTCAATTACTTAATGATGAAATGTGTGAGCTTTGTGGTCTTTGGCATCAATAATTTGCATTGAAATAAAATAAATCTGATTGGCTGTGGCTCCACCCCTTTTCTGAATTAGAACCCCAATCACCCAATGGCCAACTGTACCAGGTACAGGTGATTAACAGTGCAAGAGGCTTGTGCCATTAATAGTGCAAGAATTGCAGCAATTAAATATTCCCCCTTGAAAATCAATAGGTGGATTTTGATTGGCTTTCATAGGCTCCACTCACTTTTCTGAATATTAATCCCTCCCAGTCACCCAGTGACCAACTGTGCAAAGTTTGAGAACCCTGCCATTTACAGTGTAAGAATGGCTGCAGTTTACAGTTTATCAGTGAAATTTGTATTTGTCTCTGCCCACTGATGACCCGGTATTGCCGCTTATGTATTTGGCTGGTGTTGACTGCGCCCACTTTTCCTAACCCTAACACACAAACACACAATTACTCAATAACTCAATGACCAAGTTTGTGAGCTTTGCGGTCTTTGGCATCAATAACTTGCATTAAAATGAAACAAATCAGATTGGCTGTTTGTGGCTCCACCCCCTTTTTTAATGTAAACCCCAGTCACCCAATGACTAACTGTACCAGGTTTGAGGCTTGCGCCATTAACAGTGCAAGAATGGCAGCAATGAAATATTCCCCTTAAAAATCAATATGTGAATTTTGATTTACTTTTGTAGGCTCCACCAACTTTTCTGAATATTAATGCCAGTCACCCAGTATTCAACTGTGCAAAGTTTGAGAACCCTACCATTAACTGTCTAAGAATGGCTGCTGTTTACATTTTCCCAGTGAAATTTGTATTTTGTCTCCGCCCATTGATGACCTGGTTGTTGCCCGGTTATGTATCTGGCTGGTGTTGGCTGCGCCCACTTTTCCTAACCCTAAGGGCCCTTTTACACCTAATCAGTTGCTCTCAGTTAAAACGGAAAGAAAACTGATTTTCAAAGTAATGCCCATGTTTTCCTATGGCACCTTTCACACTTAAAGAGAAACTCCGACCAAAAATTGAACTTTATCCCAATCAGTAGCTGATACCCCCTTTTACATGAGAAATCTATTCCTTTTCACAAACAGACAATCAGGGGGCGCTGTATGACTGATATTGTGGTGAAACCCCTCCCACAAGAAACCCCTCCCACAAGAAAAGTACGTACTTTTTTTGGCAGTTTCCTGTCTGTGAACCTTGTTGCATTGTGGAAAATAGTTGTTACAGCTGTTTCCAACTGCCAAAAACCATGCAGCAGCTACATCACCTGCCAACACTAAAATGTTCACTGGAGTTCCTCTTTAACGCGTTTTAACTGAAATATTCTTCCCAATGCACTGCTATGGAAAAAACGCGTACCAACGCGCACTAATGCATACCAACTGATTAAGTGTAAAAGCACCCTCACACACAATTAATCAATTACTCAATTACCAAGTTTGTGAGCTTTGCGGTGTTTGGCATTAATAATTTGCATTGCGATGCAACCAATCTAATTGCCTGTTTGTGGCTCCACCCCCTTTCTCAATTTGATCAACTGTACCAGGTTTGAGGCTTGTGCCATTAACAGTGCAAGAATAGCAGCAATGTAAATATTCCCCTTGAAAATCAATTGGTGATTTTGATTGGCTTTTATAGTCTCCACCCACCTTTCTGAAAATTAATCCCAGTCACCCAGTGACCAACTGTGCAAAGTTTGAGAACCCTACCATTAACAGTGTAATAATGGCTGCAGTTTACATTTTCCCAATTAAATTTGTATTTGTCTCCGCCCCCTTTTTGGTTATGGGAATAAAAAGTATCCTATACTTTATTCCAGGTAGTGTACTATGTGTGTGCCAAATTTCATTCAAATTGTTCAGCCATTTTTGCGTGATCGAGTAACAAACATCCAAACTTTCCCATTTATAATATTAGTAGGATTTTATTTAATTTTTCACAATAGAGGTCCTTTAACTAATTATAAGTAGTTTCCCTTCATTTTTTGGGGTGGCGTGGTAGTTAGCTCTCTCGCCTTGCAGTGCTTTGTCAGCGGTTCAAATCCCAGCGAGATCAACATCTGCAAGGAGTTTGTATGTTTTCCCTGTGTCTGCATGGGTTTCCTCCGGGCACTCTGGTTTCCTCCCATATCCCCAAAACATACAGATAAGTTAATTGGCTTCCTCCTAAATTGGCCCAGACTATGATACATACACTACACAATACATACATAGACATATGACCATGGTAGGGACTATGTAATAGACAACAGAGGCGCCAATAGGATAAAATGAGAAACTGTATTAAAATCAATAAAATGAAGGGGGGCAAGGGTGGACTTACCTCCCCAAAACAACACAACCACTGTGATCAAATGGTAAAAACATTTAATCTGAACTCCAACAATAAAGAACAATTGCAACGCGTTTCGCGGGTCTCAAGCCCGCTTCCTCAGGCAAAAATACAAAAGACAAGGAGCAGCTGTAACAAATAGAAAAAAATAATAATAAAAATAAAGTATAATGTAAAAAGATGAAAAAAATAGAAAATACATACAATACAGTACAATGCGTCCACTCGTAGACGTCCAATAGAACGCATATAATAAAAAATGCAATAGTATCGAAGTACACAACACATAATTGATGAAATAGATGTCTCTATAAATATAGATGCATCCATCCTTATACATGAAACAAATTTAAATATAGCATGGTCATAAAATAAATAAACATAAATAATCCATACATAAACATAGGGGTGACATATGTTTATAAATATACATATACTATTCCTATTTAGTGGGAAAAAATAGGGGAGGGGGGGGAGGGGCTTCCACCACTACCCTAAGTACCAAATTATAGTGCTATTGTGTCCCTTAACGGGTCCGCTCTAAGCCTATTTTGTCCTTAATACTATACAGATCCCTGGGGTTGTTGGTATCCCCCATGTTATGAATAATCATCACTGTTACATATAATAGATGGTCTGTTACCTTCAATGCCTATTTTACCTTAATGCACACGGGTATATCCCCATGTCATAAATATAGATGTCCCATATGAGGTGTCTCTTACCTTTACGTTGTGTAGTGACAGCGTAGCGCCTCTGTAACGGACAGGCGCCGCGCTGGCTTGTAATATACTTTCTGGATGTAGTTCTCGTGTGGGGCTGGCGGGAAATTTTGTGCAGGGGGCGTGGTTGGCGTGGCCGTGTCTCTGCTGATAGGAGTGTAGGTGTGTAGGTCCCAGCGGCAGAGCGGAAGTGCGTCACATAAGGGCACACTGTCCGCCGCCGCCATGCGTGAAGAGGGCATGTATGGCTGTGCCGCTCTGCTTTCCGATTCAGCGGGGGGTATAGGGCGGAAGTGTGTTGTACATAGTTTAGGCGGAAGTGCGTCAACGAAGGGCACACTTCCCGCTATCCCCATGTTACAAGAGGGCTGATGTTGATGTGGGGCAAATGACCTATATGTACTATATTGGCACTATTTGTATAATTTTGATTGCTATCATAGTAAACCTGAGGGAGGTTAGGTAATAACCAAATTAATTCAGTGTTCTTACTATTAAATACTCGAGAAACCTTACAATCAATGGATTAGGGTGGATGTATGGTGTTATGCCGCCATCTAGTGGCGGCGGCGGACAGTGTGCCCTTATGTGACGCGCTTCCGCTCTGCCGCTGGGACCTACACACCTACACTCCTATCAGCAGAGACACGGCCACGCCAACCACGCCCCCTGCACAAAATTTCCCGCCAGCCCCACACGAGAACTACATCCAGAAAGTATATTACAAGCCAGCGCGGCGCCTGTCCGTTACAGAGGCGCTACGCTGTCACTACACAACGTAAAGGTAAGAGACACCTCATATGGGACATCTATATTTATGACATGGGGATATACCCGTGTGCATTAAGGTAAAATAGGCATTGAAGGTAACAGACCATCTATTATATGTAACAGTGATGATTATTCATAACATGGGGGATACCAACAACCCCAGGGATCTGTATAGTATTAAGGACAAAATAGGCTTAGAGCGGACCTGTTAAGGGACACAATAGCACTATAATTTGGTACTTAGGGTAGTGGTGGAAGCCCCTCCCCCCCCTCCCCTATTTTTTCCCACTAAATAGGAATAGTATATGTATATTTATAAACATATGTCACCCCTATGTTTATGTATGGATTATTTATGTGTATTTATTTTATGACCATGCTATATTTAAATTTGTTTCATGTATAAGGATGGATGCATCTATATTTATAGAGACATCTATTTCATCAATTATGTGTTGTGTACTTCGATACTATTGCATTTTTTATTATATGCGTTCTATTGGACGTCTACGAGTGGACGCATTGTACTGTACTGTATGTATTTTCTATTTTTTTCATCTTTTTACATTATACTTTATTTTTATTATTATTTTTTTCTATTTGTTACAGCTGCTCCTTGTCTTTTGTATTTTTGCCTGAGGAAGCGGGCTTGAGACCTGCGAAACGCGTTGCAATTGTTCTTTATTGTTGGAGTTCAGATTAAATGTTTTTACCATTTGATCACAGTGGTTGTGTTGTTTTGGGGAGGTAAGTCCACCCTTGCCCCCCTTCATTTTATTGATTTTAATACGGTTTCTCATTTTATCCTATTGGCGCCTCTGTTGTCTATTACATATTGTTATCCACCTGGTGGATGGGTGTGTACGCCCACTCTTTTTTCTACTACAGAGAGCGACTTCTTAACCTGAGTGGGGACAGGTCTAATATCCCCACCTGCGATATAAGTGGTTGCCTGACCCTTGGCAACCCGTGTTTGTGAGTATACATCTCTTCCTTACTTATTTATCCATCCCATCACCAATAATACACTATTGGGGGCTCCCGTCTCTGTTTTTTTGTCTTCTTACATGGTAGGGACTAGATTGTGAGCCCCTCTGAGGGACAGTTAGTGACAAGACAATATACTCTGTACAGCGCTGCATAATATGTTGGCTCTATATAAATACTTAAATAAATAAATACATCTTTAGTTTGACCTCAGTTTGTGTTTGGCTGCTACATGCTGAACATTATTTGACATCAGACTGAATTACCGTATATACTCGCAAGCAAGCCGAATTTTTGACCCCCCAAAAGTGGGCCAAAAGTTGGGGGGTCGGCTTGCTTGCGAGTCATGTGTGGGTGGGTGGATAGGTGCTGTCCCTCCCCGCTCCCCCCGCGGCCACCGCTGCTATTACCTTAGGCGGCGCCGCTGCCTCTATCCCCGTCCTCCTCCGGTAACTCATTCACAGCAGCGCGCCCCCCGCTGCTGTGATGACGCAGGAAACCATAGAGAGCGGTTCCCATAGTAACGGCATCACGCTACAGGAAGCCGCTCTCTATGGTTTCCTCGTCATCACAGCAGCGAGAGGCGCGCTGCTGTGAATGAGTTACTACCGGAGGAGGACGGGGATAGAGGAAGCGGCGCCGCCTGAGGTAATAGCAGCAGCGGCGGCCGCAGGGGGAGCGGGGAGGGACAGCACCTACCCACCCATACTGGGGCACTATGCTAGCTATATGGGGCACTATACTAGCTATAATGGGGCACTATACTAGCTATACTGGGGGCACTATAGCTATACTGGGGGCACTATACTAACTATACTGAGCACTATACTAGCTAAACTGGGGCACTTCACTAGCTATACTGAGCACTATACTAGCTATACTGAGCACTATACTAGCTATACTGAGCACTATACTAGCTATACTGGGGCATTTTACTAGCTATACTGAGTACTACCTACCTATACTGAGCACTATACTAGCTAAACTGGGGCACTTCACTAGCTATAATGAGCACTATACTAGCTATACTGGGGCATTTTACTTGCTATACTGAGCACTACCTACCTATACTGGGCACTATACTAGCTATACTGGGACATACTGGGGGGATCACGCGGCCAGCGTTTCCTACCCCCGGCTTACATGAGGGTCAATCATTTTTTCCTGTTTTTTGGGGTAAAAGTGGGGGGGTCGGCTTACATGCGGGTCGGCTTGCTTGCGAGTATATACGGTAGACTATTAGCAATAGCAAGCTGATGCCAAAAGCCACTGTGCTCTGGCCCTAACGCTTCCTCTGTGGCGCTGTCCTTTCTGCCCCCCCTGACCCTATTCAGGGTCCTCACCACGTAGGCCAGCACCTTATGTTGCCTGCCGCTGCATGGAAATGCTCGTTTACCCAGGATATCGCAGTGTCGGGTTCACTTTAAGCATTTCATCTTTCTGGTCATGTAGAAGTCGGAGTTGGCAGCCGCCCGGCTCTGTAGCTGGAAGGGCAGAAGAGAGAACTCACAAGTCATCTCAGGTTAAGGGCTGGAGCTGCGTGACCTCACATAACCACTCGTACAATAGGCTGAGGCACTGCGTGTCTCTGGGCATCAGAGTCTGGAGCACATTCACTAGCATGTGCTGCCTGAACAGTATCCGAACTGCTGGCCCATCTGCTCCTTCCCTTCCATTTCAGGCCTGCCAGTCAAGGCCGGCTCGGATGGGGCTCTCAGGGTATAAATAGTGGCAGGCCCTTCGTGGGTCACCGCCGTCAGCCTCTCAGAGTCACATTCGATGTGGACCTTGAGCAGAGGGGCTCAGTCAGGCTTCACTGTGAGCGGGATGTTCCGCTGCAGCCTGTGCGCTGAATCTGACATCGGCTCGCTGTGACCTTGCCTTGCCCTGTATCTGATCTGATAACGGGGCTGCCTGTTCTCATCAGTATAACAGTCAGTTGTGCGCTGTGCCTACTCCCCATTTGTTTGCCAACAGTCAGGTGTCCCATGGATAGGTCCTCCGCCAAAGGCACCAGCGTCTAAAGTGCTGTATTTGCATTGTTTGAAGTCAATGGGAATCGAGAAAAAAACAAGAACCAATACTTATCTAAGGAGAGGGAAGGCTCTGGGTCCTATTCAGCCTTCCTGCTCCTCTCACGGTCCTCCTCCAGCGCTGGCTCCTCCGGTAGCAGTTTTCAATTGATCGTTCAAATACTGCCCTCTGCTGCCGCTGGAGGCTTCTGGAGTCATTCTCCTGAAGATGGGCGGCTCCATAGTGTGCATGCGCGAGCCCGCTCTCTTGCATGCTCACGCATGTGCCAAGCTACCTGTCATTGTTAGCACTCAGACTCCCATGACTTCCAAAGCCTCGCGCGGCAGCAAAGGGCAGTATTCGACCGATCAAGTGAAAACTGCTACCAGAGGAGCCAGCGCTGGAGGAGGACCCAGAGCCTTCCCTCTCCTTGGGTAAGAATCTGGGGTTCTTTTTAAGCTTCCTATTAGCTTTAAAGAAACTCTAAAGCGAGAATAAATCTAGCTTCAGAGCTCATAGTTAGCAGGGGCATGTGTGCCCCTGCTAAAACGCCGCTATCCGCTATCCAGCGGCTAAAGAAGAGGGAAGGGGTATTGGAGTGGAGTTTTATTTGGTTTTTGTATTTTGAAGGAGAAGAATATGAATTTTTGTGCAAGTTAATTGTTGTGTTAAGAAAATATTCTCTTTTCTTTAATAAATTATATTAAAAAAAGAAAGTGTTTTTTGTGGAATACTTAATATTGTCTAACTCGGAAATGCTCGGTAGTATTGGGCCAATCAGAGAATGCAAAACTTTAACTCAGAAATTGGAAAATCACAGAAGATTTGGTAGTATCCGAGTCCCGTGATTTGTCTATAAATTACAGGAGAAATTTGATATCCATGGAAAAATCCAGCATTCTCTGATTGGTCCAGCGCTTCGGAGTTCTGTGATTGGCCTAAAATTTCCAAATTCCGATAATGTGGCATTCCGATGGATTTCCAATTTTCGAGTGCCGATTAAAAGCCAATTTCCCATCGGAAACTTGGAAATAGGCATTCGGCTGGAATGTTATGACCACCCCTAACTACAGGTGCCCTTTTGCGACCAGTTTTACACCTGGCCAGTGCGTGAGCGGTGCGATGCTCCGCCCCATCGCATTGCATCACAACTCACAAAATGTCATCAGAATGCGCTGATGATGGAAGTCCGACGGTAACACGCTGTTGAGTTTGCAACGGATTGGTGGCTGATGCGACATGGTGAGTGTGCTAGGCCCCATTGCCTTGCATTGCTGTTGCATTACCCTGTGGTAAAACAGGGTAACACAACGCAGGTTTGCGTTTCATTTTGCAACACACTGATTAAACAGCATGGTTTCCCTCTTTACAAAACATGACTCATCACAAGACTCTCTATTGGGAGTAATTGCTGGGGAAGGTTCATGCTTACCATTGTCCACACAGGTACTGTACATTGCATGTGACTACACACATTGGATATAGCAGGGGTCCCCAAACTTTTTCAGTCAAGGGCCAGGTCAACATACTTCAGACTGCTGGGGGGCCGGAACATACATAAAATGATGTTGAAAAACTTTACATTAAATCTAAGTATTGATTCCCCTCCAATCATGCCTGGTGGAGAACTCCCAGCAGCAGCCATTCAGTCATGCGGCGCCCGAAGATCATCTTTGTGCACCAGACAGTGAAGCATTCAGGTGACAACCTGCCATCCAGTTGGATAGTAGGGTCACCTGATGCAGAATTGGATTTGAAGCCAGCAATTGACTGCTCACTGGCTTCTACAGTATGTGGATGGGTGGTGCCAGCACTGCTATTCTATGTGTGGGGCGCCAACATTTAAAGGTGCAGTGGGCAGCATCTATAAGTTATACATTTTGTGTTTGGTGGGCCAGTGAAAAAGCCTTGGGGGGCCGCATTCGGCCGGCGGGCCTTAGTTTGAGGACCACTGGTATATAGAGATGGCCCGAACGGTCCGCCGGCGAACCAATTTGCGCGAACATCGCTGGTTCGCGTTGAACCGCGAACTATATGCGAGTTCGACCCACCCCCTATACTACATCTTTAGGCTAAACTTTGACCCTCTACATCACAGTCAGCAGACACATGGTAGTCAATCAGTCTGCACTCCCTCCTGGAGCCCCCCTTATATAAGGCAGCTGCTTCGGCCATTATTTCACTCGGTGTGGCTGCAGTAAATAGAGAAGGGAGAGAGGTTGCTGCACAGATTAGGGAAAGCTTAGTTAGGCTCTTGTTAGGCTTGTTAGCTTGCTCCTTGCTGATAGTTATTGCTAAGAAGCACCCCAAAACAGCTCTTTTGAGAGCTAATGTTCTTTTGATGTGTTTTTTTTTTTTGTGGTCACCGTGGTGCAGAAAGTACCAAAGAGAGTTGACCACACAGTTGAATTAATGGCAGACTTGCCCTCCATAACAGATTCCTGTTAAAGGATTGCAAGTGTACTCATCATTATATAGGGCCTCGAAAGAGTCCTGTATTGTTATTTTTCATCACTACCTCGAGTCTGGACTTGCACGCCGTGCCTGCTGCGTTCCTTGGATGTATGGTGGTAGCCGTTTCTCAGGCTCCCACTCCAGACCGGAATCCAACCCCGATTCCCCGGCCGTACCCTTTCTTTAAAAATGGTAGAGAAAGAACCATCAACAGTCTGAGCATCGATGAACCCCTGGACTACTGGGTGCAGGCTTGACCTGTGGCCAGAGCTGTCACAATTTGCCATCCAACTTCTGTCTTGCCCCGCCTCAAGCGTCCTGTCAGAAAGGAGCTTCACCGCAGCTGGAGGCATTGTCACTGAGAAGAGAAGTCACCTAGGTAAAAAAAAAAGTGTTCAGTACCTCACCTTTATCAAAATGAATGAGGCATGGATCCCGGAGTCCCCACACACACAGCATCTCTGCCTGCATGCCGTGTGACTGCCTGCCCCAAGACTAAGTTGGTCCCCACATAGCATCTCTGCCTGCACGCCGTGTGACTGCCTGCCCCAAGACTAAGTTGGTCCCCACATAGCATCTCTGCTTGCAGGCCGCTTGACTGCCTTCTCCGCCACCACCAACAGGGTCCAGGACTCCAGGCAGATTCCTGAATTTGTTAGCAGCGGCCGCTAACAAAACCAAAAACAATTTTTTTCTGGTGTGTGTACATGCCTGCCTTATTATTCTGGCTGCACTGCAGCTGCAACAACAAAACAAAAGGCATGTACATGTGTCAATTCCCCTTCATGATCGTTACCTTGCAGCGGTGAAGGGGCTTGCAATGACCGCCAGCTATATGAGTGTCTCGGGGGGGGGGGGCAAACCCAAGATAATAAGGTCGTTGCTTCATTGTGGACAGACCAAATTTGATCAGCTGGACACTCAGTCACTGTTGTTCTATCATTGAGCTACCTCAGCCCGACGACCATATGGGCTTGAAAACCGCTATTGCCTGCACTCTCGCCATGGCACGCACCAGTCCAGCACGGCCGTCACACCACAAACAGCTGTTTGCGATGCGTTACACAGTGAGTTTGGTCTGTCAGTGTGAAGCAGTACACTAATTACAGTACCTGATTGATGTATACACATGCAAGATGTTTTAAAGCACTTTACGCCTCCAATTTAGCATTCAATGTGATTTCTGCCCTTAAACGCTGTTGTGCGTCAAATAATTTTCCCCGGGACTTTTGGCGTGTATCCCACTCATCCATGCCCCCCTCAAGGTGTTAGACCCCTTGAAACATCTTTTCCATCACTTTTGTGGCCAGCATAAATGTTTGTAGTTTTCAAAGTTTGCCTCCCCATTGAAGTCTATTGTGGTTCGCAAAGTTTGCGCATACCCAAACTTTTGCGGAAGTTCGCGTTTGAGGTTCGTGAACCTAAAATCGGAGGTTTGAGCCATCTCCAATTGTATATCCTCCTCTCGTATCCATTGTGAATGGGGTTCAAATGTGCCTAGAACCAGGTTTGATGGGACATACACATATACTACTAATCAGAGGTGTAACTAGCTAGATATCATGGGTTCCCAAAGCAAAATTTTGATTAGGCTTACCCGCAAAAAAAATTGAGACAGTACCTTGTGCCCCAGGTCACCCCATCAGCATAGGTAGACACAGTATAAGTAGCTAGAAGTGCCCCAGTATAGGTATTCATAGGGGGCCCCAGTATAGGTAGCCAGAGGATGCCACAATATAGGTAGCCAGAATAGCCCCCCCCCCCCCCCCATTTGCAGAGTTAGCAAACGGAGCTCCACTGACAATCTGCCTTCTCCATGCAATCCACTGTCCTCTTTCATCATGTGACCTTTGTGAAGAGAGGAGGTACTGTAGTCATGGTTACAAGGATGCTACAAGGAATACAGATCATTGGTGGAGCCCACAGAGTTATAGTACATCCCTTCAGTGCTCCACTCGCTTATTCTGCATATGGGGGGGCTGCTGCAGGGCTCCATGAGGCCTGCTTTGAACACCGTTTATGCTAGCCAAGACAAACCGGCCTCCTCCTTGGCCATGGGCCCCATAGCAGACACTATGGCTGCAAAGGTGATCCCTACGCCACTGCTACTAATACACAGAGCTCTCTGGATAATTCTGAGGCTTTCTCCTCCCCCCCCCCTCCCCCAGCTCGCCATTAAGCACTTAGACCCTCTGAACCTATTTCACAAGGGCTTGACAAATAGTTTCACACAGCTGCGCTCCTGTATGTGTACGAGTGCAGCCGTATACAGCGCACGCCTGCTCAGTAACACGACCGCTTCACACTTGACCCTGCATCTCTCTGTAGATGAAGATGGACGCCAGCATAAAGACAGGGGTAAAGAGCAGCCTCCTGAAGGCAAGTAATGCCTGGTCATGCAGGGACTGGAAAATATGGTTCTGTAGCATTCTTCAATGCAAAGCTCTGCTGGACCTTCCAGTCTGGAGGAACATCTCCCACATGGACAGACAGCCAAATTGCTATAGTGGCTACTCCTAACCACAGTAACCCAGAAGCAGGTAGAAGGAGTTCCGCCATAGGCGGCAATGTTAAAAGACAAGATTAGCTGCTATAAATGGTAATTTGGGCGTTGTAGTTTATAGCCACTGTTTTCCATTTATATCCACTTGAAGTCACTATTTAGCCATTTATAGCTGCTATTTACCATTTATACCATCTAATTGCGGCTTTTAACATTTATCGAGGGTTAGGAAGTAGGGGTCTTTAGTGTTAAGAGTGTGAGGAGTCATTAGGGCTTAAAGAGAATCTGTACTCTAATATTCTTACAATAAAAAGCATACCATTCTATTCATTATGTTCTCCTGGGCCCCTCTGTGCTGTTTCTGCCACTCCCTGCTGCAATCCTGGCTTGTAATTGCCAGTTTTAGGCAGTGTTTACAAACAAACTGACCAGCTTGTGATAGGCTCACATAAGCAGAGTGTGTAAGTCATACAGAGCCTGCAGGGGGCCTGGAGAGGGTGTGTATAGCTTCTAGCCAATCACAAGCAGCCCTGCACAGTCCAGTCTGACTGCCTGAGCCCGACAGAGGAGAGAAGATTAGATCATATAACAGAGATAACACAGTCACTGTGCAAATAGGAAAGGCTGCAGTAAGACAGAGCACATTAGAACAGCTATAGGAACTTATAGGATAGAAGAACTAAGGATGAAAATGTTGTTACAGAGTCTCTTTAAGGTTAGGCACCACCAGGGAGTCTTAGGTTTAGGCATCTGTAAATGAAGGCTCTGTGTGGAAGGTAGGGTTAGGTAATTTTACCCATATTCTGGTAGCGGCTATCTTTGGCACCCTTCTTACCGGATTACTTTTTTACATGTACGCTAGGAGCGCTCATTCCGATTCACCGGAATTTAAATTTCTGCATTTCCGATCAGAAAACGTCATTTCCAATCGGAAAACAGTAATCCGAAATGGAATTTCTGTGGAAATACCACATTACCGCAACTCAGTAGTTTACGCCCAATCACAGAACTCGGAAGCATTGGACCAATCAGAGAATGAAGAATGTTCATCGAAAATCAGGTTACCGTGGTCATTTTAGACAAATCACATAACTTGGATACTACCGAGTATTCGCAAGTCTTGTGACTGGTCTAAAGTTTTCATGGTATTCCGATAACCCGGTAAAATTCTGCATTCTCCGATCGGTCCAATACTTCCGAGTCAGAATTTTGCCAGAGAATGCAAAAAATGACAGAAAAAAAAAAAAAGAAAGACTCAGAAATCTGCCGAATCAGAAATGGGCATTTCTGACCAACTCTAATGTACGTCGGTAATCCCAAATCCAGAGTAACAAAGCCACATACAGATGTACAACTTCTATCACCTGCAGAGATAGAGAGAGAGAGATATAACACGCGAGAGAGAGAGAGATAGGCCTCAATTCACTAAGGGCAGTTTGGTAAAATAATTTAGGTCGGTAAAATACAGCATTTGGTATTTTACACTTTTGTTTCCAAATTCACTAAGATTACCCGCAATTAGGCCCGGATTTACTACGCAGGAGCCTATAGGCACTGATGTCCTGGCACCCTAGACTTCGCCCCTCGTGAACCTACAAACACCTGCCGAATGCACCGCAAGTGTGCTGGCTGTCCCAGTTGTCACTTCTCCCTTACTTCCCTTGCCTGTCATAGGTAGCTACAGGTGTCCCTTAGCATTAGGTAGCCAGAGGTACCCTCAATATTAAGTAGCTACATGTTTCTCTTAGGCATTAGGTAGGCAGAGGTACCCTCAGTATTAAGTATTAATAGTCGTGCCTCCAACTGAAGGGAAATCTCGACAGTGGAACGTCAATAGGTTGTTGAATTCTCATTTACACTCTGTTCAAGACTGCATAGGGAAGGAGGGAGGCACTTGCGGAGGGAAGTGAACCGCCTTTCCATCATCAGGCGCCTGTAGGCATGTGCCTACAGTGCCTTATTGTAAATCCAGCCTTGCCCACAATGTGGTAGAAGTTTGGTAATATACCTAAAAAACATGCTTCAATTCACTAAGCCCTGCTCGGTAAGTCTCAGCAGCTGTGGAGCAGGTCAGGCAGGAAGTTGGGAGTCTTCCCACAAGGGTGTGCATGAGTTGAGTTTTTTTCTGTGAAGTGATTCCGCAGTACCGCTTAAAGTGATCACCGGCCGACAGGCATGGGAACGCGAGTGATTGTTCGCGTTCCCAGCCTGTATATCTATACAGGCCGGGAACGCGAAGAATCACTCGCGTCCCCATATACAGGCTGGGAACGCGAAGAATCACTCGCGTTCCCATGCCTGTCGGCCGGTGACGGCCAAAACGGAAGTGCTCGCCGGCGGGTCCTGGGACATCGGAGCGGAGCTGCGAGGGCACCGATCGGCTGCTGGTGGCTGAGGGAAGCCCCAGGTGAGTAAATCTCATTTTTTTACAGTTGACTTAAGGTTCACTTTAAGATGTGCTAAAGGGAGCTCTAGAGGGAGCTCTTCGGTATACCAGTAGATATGCACATCTCAAGAAATGCAGAAAAGCCTTTCTAAATGTATCCTCCTCCTGCTCTGCCTGTTCTGAAGTCCCACCCTCCAGAGTATCGGCTCAAATGGGGTGAGTATCAGGGTTGATAGGCTCTCCCTATTGGTTGCCTGGATCTCCCTATTGGCTTTCTGCTTTGCAGTGCTGGGTATCCGTTTGAATCTCAGGCAGGTCAACATCTGCATGAAGGTTATACTGTATATGTCTGTGTGGGTTTCCTTCAGACATTCTGGTTTCTTCCCACATCCAAAAAACATACAGATAAGTTAATTGGCTTCCCCCTAAAAATTGGCCTTAGACTACGATACATACACTGCACCATACATACATAGACATAGGACTAGGGATTAGATTGTGAGCCCCTCCAAGGGACAGTTAGCAACAACAAAATATACTCTGTACAGCGCTGCAGAAGATGTCAGCGCTATATAAATACTAAATGATAATAATAATAATGGAAGTCAGGTGACACAGGGGAGAGATCAAATTACAACTTGTGATTATATCCAAATGAAGGGGAATTAAACATGCTAAGCTTTCTAAACACATACAGGGTGCATTTTTCTCTCTTTAAGATAGCGATATACCTTATATAGCTTGTGTTTTGCTGCCCTCTGGTGGTAATGTTGGTTTTACTGTGTTGCGTTACAAGGAAGAAGGACTGTGCTGCATATCTTATGTCAGACTGACACCTTGTGGCAGTTTTAATAATTGCAAGGATGTACTGTTACATAATGACATTTGCAGAAAAAAACAAAGCTTAGTGTAAATTCTAGATTTGGTTTATAAAAGACACCGATATTCCTTTTTATGATCAGAAGTACTGTGTAATGTATGCAGGTGGATATCAGTGTTGCCAACTCATCCCTTTAATTACTGACACATATGAATTATACAGGTTTTGTGGCTAGGTAGATGCAGTTAAGGCACTGATTATGTGCAAATAGCCCCAGAACCTGTATAACTTAGATGTGTCAGTAATTAAAGGGATGAGTTGGCAACACTGGTGGATATGCATTTGTACACATGTAGTAGTATTGAGACACAGGTGAAGTGTGAGCTCCTAGGGTAGAAGCTCAGGATATGTTGCATTTGCTTAGAAGCTGTATGCCACCTGGTGGACTTAAGTGGAACTGATTTTTTTGTTTGTTGTACATTTTTGCATCAGGCTGGGTGCAAACATAGTAGAAACGCTAGCCTAGCGGGAAACGCTGCGTTTTATGCAACAATGTTAGCCTATGGGATGCAGAAGAAGCTGCGTTTCAATGCGTTTTTACATTATGCGTTTTGCAAACGCTGGTAGTGTTGCATAATATGCAGGCTGGCTGCCAAGACGCCCATAATGAAAGTCTATGGTAACGCCTATGCATTGCGTTTTGCATGCGTTTTTTAAAGAGAACCAGAGACGAAGCACCCTCATGTATTTTATTACATTTATCAGTGGGAACATGACAGTAAACACCTACCCTGCTTTTAGTTTTATTCTTCTCAGTCTAATCTATCTGTTATCAACTGTGATAAGAATCCACCGACTATTCAGTCGAGGTTTGACCTGGAATCATTATAGCTGAGTCACTCTTCTGTGGAGTCTTTTCAAGCCCAAGCCTTCCCCCTCCTGGCTCAAATTTCATGCTTTACATACTGAGAGCTGTGATGATATGGGAGGGGCTGATGCTGCAGGAAAAATCTCTGTCTAACAGACAAGTGTGGCTGTGTGATCTGTGTGCTCTGTGTGTGCAGCCTGTCATTATTATCTACTGTATGCAGTTTCATTATTATGAGAGACACTTCCTACAGGCAGCCACAAAGCATACCAGAATATGAAGTTGAAAGCACACAGATGAAATGCTGCAGCAGCAGCCCTGCTTGCCTATAGTCTCATATAGCCTAGACAGCACATCCAGAACACCTCATAACCTGGAAGCAAAAGGAACATGAGCCGGCGGCCATATTGGATATTTCCTGGAGCAATAATGGATAAAAAGCACTCAAAAAGGCACACCAGAGCGGCGAAATTTTCGGGTAGAGCATTTATTCTTTACAAGCTATCAACTAATATGTTTATTTTTGTGTGAATCGTTCATCTCTGGTTCCCTTTAATGTGTTTTTGATTAAAAATTGAAGATTTCTGATGTGTTTCTGCTTCCTGTTTTCTTCCTAGTGATTTGCATAAATTTAAATTATAAAAGCATACAAAATGCACATGCGTTTTACAATGACGGACCGAAAACGCATGCAAAACGCATAAAAACGCAAATGTCAGTTAAATATATCATATAGGAGACACACATAGTGATATTTGAGAAGTGAAATTAAATTTATTGGATTTACAGAAAGTGCGCAATAATTGTTTAAATAAAATTAGGCAGGTGCATAAATTTGGGCACTGTTGTCATTTTATTGATTCCAAAACCTTTAGAACTAATTATTGGAACTCAAATTGGCTTGGTAAGCTCAGTGACCCCTGACCTACATACACAGGTGAATCCAATTATGAGAAAGAGTATTTAAGGGGGTTAATTGTATGTTTCCCTCCTCTTTTAGTTTTCTCTGAAGAATAGCAACACGGGGGTCTCAAAACAACTCTCAAATGACCTGAAGACAAAGATTGTTCACCGTCATGATTTAGGGGAAGGATACAGAAAGCTGTCTCAGAGATTTCAGCTGTCTGTTTCCACAGTTATGAACATATTGAGGAAATGGAATACCACAGGCTCAATTCAATTTAAGGCTCAAAGTGGCAGACCAAGAAAAATTTTCGGATAGCCAGAAGCGACGAATGGTGAGAACAGCCAGAGTCAACCCACAGACCAGCACCAAAGACCTACAACATCATCTTGCTGCAGATGGAGTCACTGTGCATCCTTAAACCAGTCGGCGAACTTTACACAAGGAGACGCTGTATGTGAGAGTGATGCAGAGGAAGCCTTTTCTCCGCCCACAGCACAAACAGAGCCACTTGAGGTACGGTAAAGCACATTTGGACAAGCCAGCTTCATTTTGGAATAAGGTGCTGTGGACGGATGAAACTAAAATTGAGTTATTTGGGCATAATAAGACGAATCCCGATTTCATTGGCTCCTGGCCGTGCCTATCAATGTAAGCCGCTCCCATTGGCTTACATTGATAGACACGGTCAGGAGCCAATGAAAGCGGCCCCTGACCGGCTAACATGACTCTGCCGTCATAGAGACAGCAGAGTGGATGTCAGGAGGATCCCGGCGTGCGGCGATGATGGTGGTTGCGGCAGGTATGCGCTGCGATTCGCCGGGATTCAGTCGTTCTTGTACCAGTGGTCTCTGGCAGGGCCGCGCAGAGGGTCCTTAAGTGGGAGGTGCTCAAATTTAAAAAAGTTCCTCACCCCTCACCAAACCCACCCCCTACCCCCAAAATGCACAGTAGTACCTACAAGTGGTGGGGTACCTCCCCCCCAACCAACTTGCTATGCAGTGATATGTGACCTTCACCCCCGGGCTCTCCTGTTACAAACCATACCCCTGATCCCCTCTGCTTGACACACACATGCTGGCTGCATGCAATGGTGAGGAGTCAGTCGGACCTGTCACAGGTAGTCGTACGTCCCCCCCCCCTCCCTCATTTCTGGCTAGCGGGGTACTGGTTGTCATGTGGGTGCTGAATGCAGATGGTGGGTGCCAAGTGGGTTCTGGGTGTGAGTACAGGTTGTCATGTGGGTTCTGGCTATGGGTAGGTATCTAGTGTCATGCGGGTGTCGATTGCAGGTACTTAGTGCCATGTGAGATCTGGGTGTGTGTTCTGGATGTCATATGGGTGCTGGGTGCAGGTACTGGGTGTGACATGGGTACAAATACTTGGCGCCATGCCTGTACTGGGTGCTGGCTGTAGGTGGGCATTGGGTGTCATGTGGGTTTTAAATGCCAGTATTTTGGGTGTGGGTACTGGTTAAGTGGGTGCTTGGTGAAGATAGTGGGTACCATGTTAGCGCCCTATTTTTACACATACCCATGCTGGGTGGGAGAAATATCTCTGTAAATGGACAATTGTGTGTAAAAAAATCAAAAGATTGTCATTTACAGAGATATTTCTCCCACCCAGCATGTGTATGTGTAAAAATACACCCCAAAACACATTAAACTACTTCTCCCGAGTGCGGCGATACCACATGTGTGGCACTTTTTTGCACCCTAACTGCGCTAAAGGGCCCAAAGTCCAATGAGTATCTTTAGGATTTCAAGGGTCATTTTGAGACATTTGTTTTCAAAACTACTCCTCACGGTTTAGGGCCCCTAAAATGCCAGGACAGTATAGGAACCCTACAAATGACCCCATTTTAGAAAGAAGACACCCCAAGGTATTCCGTTAGGAGTATGGTGAGTTCATAGAAGATTTTATTTTTTGTCACAAGTTTATTGATTTTTATAGTTTTTTTTCACAAAGTGTCATTTTCCGCTAACTTGTGACAGAAAATAAAATCTTCTATGAACTCACCCTACTCCTAACAGAATACCTTGGGGTGTCTGGGAGATATTTCTCCCACCCAGCATGGGTATGTGTAAAAATACACCCCAAAACACATTATACTACTTCTCCTGAGTACGGCAATACCACATGTGTGGCACTTTTTTGCAGCCTAACTGCGCTAAGGGGCCCAAAGTCCAATGAGCACCTTTAGGCTTTACAGGGGTGCTTACAATTTAGCACCCCCCAAAATGCCAGGACAGTAAACACACCCCACAAATGACCCCATTTTGACAAGTAGACACTTCAAGGTATTCAGAGAGGGCCATGGTGAGTCCGTGGCAGATTTCATTTTTTTTTGTCGCAAGTTAGCAGAAATGGAAACTTTTTTTTTTTAACGAAGTGTCATTTTCCGCTAACAAAAAATAAAATCTTCTATGAACTCACCATGCCTCTTTGTGAATACTTTGGGATGTCTTCTTTCCAAAATGGGGTCATTTGGGAGGTATTTATACTATCCTGGAATTTTAGCACCTCATGAAACATGACAGGTGGTCAGAAAAGTCAGAGATGCTTCAAAATGGGAAAATTCACTTTTTGCACCATAGTTTGTAAACGCTATAACTTTTACCCAATCCAATAAATATACACTGAATAGTTTTTTTTTTAATCAAAGACATGTAGCACAATAAATTAGGACAAAAATGTATACAGAAATTTTACTTTATTTGAAAAATGTCAGCACAGAAAGTAAAAAAAAACATTTTTTTTGACAAAATTCATGTCTTTTTTGATGAATATAATAAAAAGTAAAACTCGCAGCAGCAATCAAATAGCACCAAAAGAAAGCTGTATTAGTGACAAGAAAAGGAGGTAAAATTCATTTAGGTGGTAGGTTGTATGACCGAGCAATAAACCGTGAAAGCTGCAGTGGTCTGAATGGAAAAAAAGTGCTTGGTCCTTAAGGGGTAGAAAGACTGTGGTCCTCAAGTGGTTAAAGGGAACCAGAGATGAAATAAAGAAAAGCTTTTATACATACCTGGGCCTTCCTCCAGCCCCATACGCACGGATCGTTTCCACGCCGCCATCCACCGCTACCTGCAACTACGAGTACCGGCTCCCGCCACTGACGTCATCTGAGCCAGCTACGCAGGAGAAGTGCGCCCTCTACGTATCTCTCCAGCGGCTGCTGCAGAGATACGCAAAGAGCGCACTTCTCCTATGCTAGACTGGCTCCGACTGACGGAAGGGCGGGGACCCGGTGCTCGTAGATGCAGGCAGCGGTGGACGGCAGCGTGGGAGCGATCCGTGCATATGGGGCTGGAGGAAGGAAGCCCCAGGTATATATAAAAGCTTTTCTTCATTTCATCTCTGCTTCCCTTTAAGGGGGCAGAGACTGCTGGTGCTTAAGTGGTTAATGTATTGCGAATTTTACGCTTTGACATCCCTTGAGCATGCTCAGTGGACACAAGCACATGTTCAGCAAGCCACAAACATTTTTTTTTGTTTGGTCGATTTTTTTGCTTTTGTGTTTGTTGCTATTTATTATGCAAGAAGAAAACCTTTCGCATAACTTTTGGAAAGTAATTATCAGAATTAAGTGAATTCCAAATCTCAATTTGAAATTGTGAAATCTGTGCACTCTTTAGTACATTATATGTAAAGGCAGTGTAGGAGAGTGATCAGTAGGCCTGGTGCATTGCTGAAGGTGCAACCTCTGACAGCTCCTGCAGCATCATTCTCGCTTTGTCATCATGTAGGTTAGGGATAGGTATCAGGGAAGGATTTACATTTGGTAATTTGTTTGTCCCACACTGTGGCCCATATCTGTCACCCTGTGCTCCCTCCTGTCTCTCTGTGTCCCCTATGTGCATATTCCTGTCCTCTGTCTTTGACAAGACAAGACAAATCACATTTATATTGCACTCAAAGTGCTAGAGCTGCAGCCACTAGGACATGCTGTATAGGCAGTAGCAGTGTTAGGGAGTCTTGCCCAAGGTCTCCTACTGAATAGGTGCTGGCGTACTGAACAGAAAGAACCAAGATTCGAGCCCATCTTGTGTCAGAGGCAGAGCCCTTAATCAGTACACTATCCAGCCACCTGCATACTTTGGTCTCCCTGTGCCCCATTCTCTCCCTCTGGGCCTCCTCCTATACATATGTGTCCCCAACTCTCTGTGCTTTGTCTGTTGCCACCTTCAATCTTCCTATGCTCCCTCTGTGCCTCCTCTCTGTCTGTGTCCCCTCTTTGCCTCCTCCTGCCCCCCTCTGTGCCTCCTGCTCTCCGCCTTTTTGCCTCCTCCTGCCCCCCTCTGTGCTTCCTGCTCTCCACCTTTTTGCCTCCTCCTGCCCCCCTCTGTGCCTCCTGCTCTCCCCTTTTTGCCTCCTCCTGACCCCCTCTGTGCCTCCTTCTCTACCCCTCTTTGTCTCCTCCTGCTCCCCTTTGTGCCACCCTCTTTTCCATCTCTAACAATTGTGCCCCCGGTGTGACTCTTCCTGCCCCCCTGTGTACCTCCTCCTCTCCATCTGTGTCCCCTCTTTGCCTCCTCCTCGCCCCTTGCATACACTTCCTTCACTTACCAGTTCCTCTTCTTTTGAGACTCCTGCAGCCATGTTTTGTAGTCCTATATCAGTTATGCAGGACTCCGGTGGCCATTTTTTTTGTAGTGCTATATTAATTACCATGGAACTACAGGGGGAGTGGAGGAGGTGGCAGAGATACCAAAATGGATGCTTGAGGTGCCACAGCAAATGTCTATTGGCCACATTTAAAGAATCAAGAGGGCTTTGGGGGCCACAAGAAAAGGCTTGGCGGCAATGGTGGGGCCATGCCGCACTTGGCCAGACTTTGGACATGCCTGCTCTATAGGATCCAGAGCCTTTTCTCTTCCTAGGTGAGTATCAAAGTTCTTTGTCAGGTTGCTTCAGGGGCCTTTCACACTAGGACGGTGCAGTGCAGCATTTTTACTGTACCCCACCGCAGGGCAATGCAAGTGTATGGGGACTTTCATACTGACAGGGAGCGGAGCAATGCAATGGAAGTAAAGTTTTTGCCGCATCCGCAATGCAAGGCCATAACTACGTTACCGTGTGGCTCTGCGGCAACGTGTGGTGGACCGGAAGTCATGTAAGTCTATGGTGATGCGTGTTTGCTAAAATGCCCGCTGCAAATTTTAAGTGGCGCGCATGCGCAGAGGCAAATTTTAGCAATATGCTTCCGTGCATGTGATCACTTTGGCCACAGGAAGTGAATGTCACTTCCTGCCAGGTGGTGATTACTACTGGAGGCCTGTTTTTAGCGTAGCAGTGCGGCCCCTAGGCCACACCACACTGCACTGCTACCGCCAATTCTCAGTGTGAAACCGGCCTCAAGGTTGCTTTGAACTTTCCCAAACTTGACTAGATACACAAACCTCTGTCTGTCTGAATTAGTCTGTAAGTTAAACAGCGATTTACAGAAATAAAATATGTAATAACTGTTCATACTGTGAAATGACGGCTGGTTTATTGAGTGTTATGCAGATGTGAAGGTTGGAAATAGCCTATATTTGTCAGTAAATGTCCTCAGATTTGTCGGTAGAAGTGTTTTATGAAGTTGGCGGTGCTGCTGCTCTCCGGGCCTCTGAGCGGTACATTCCATCTCTAGGAGATAGACAGACACACCAGTCAGTATAATAATGGCATTTCCAGCAGGTAGAGTCGCCACTACTAATCACTGAATGCCTCAGCATTTTCCCGGGCCGTCCTCTCCATCTGTCAAATCAGAATGTTCTGCCTGTAACTGGAGAAAATATCTGTAATTACAACTCATGTAAGTTAAAGAGCAACTCCAGGGAAAATAATGTAATAAAAAAAGTGTTTCATTTTTACAATAATTATGTATAAATGATTTAGTCAGTGTTTGCTCATTGTAAAATCTTTCCTCTCCCTGATTTGCATTCTGACATTTATTACATGGTGACATTTTTACTGTTGGCAGGTTATGTAGCTGTTTTGGCAGTTGGAGACAGCTGTAAACAGCTTTTTCCCACAATGTAACAAGGTTCACAGACAGGAAACTGCCAACAGTACCTCGGTCCTCAGAGCTTCTTGTGGGAGGAGTTTCACCACAATATCAGTCATACAGCGCCCCCTGATGGTCTGTTTGTGAAAAGCAATAGATTTCTCATGTAAATGGGGGTATCAGCTACTGATTGGGATAAAGTTAAATTCTTGGTTGGAGTTTCTCTTTAAGCTAGGCCTGTGCAAAGCAAAGTCATTGTAATGACACCTTTTTTTAATTCAATAATTTTTTTTAGAAATATCATACTTTTAGAAATGATATGGGGAGGGGGGGGGGGGGGGGGGTACTAGGTTATTTTAATTTTATATTTGGATAATGTGGCAACGGGATAGAAATGTTTAAAGCGGACCTGAACTCAGAACTTCCTCTCTGCTCGAAGAGATAAGCAACAGCAAATTAACCTTTACAGGAAAACATGCATTTGCTGCAGCCCACAGAACCTCTGCAATAAATCTGCTATGTGTACTACAGTGGGGTTCTCTAGAGAATGAGCCGCGCATGCACAGGAGGCTTACGGCGACCGGCGTGATGATGCGATGTGCACGCGTCTCCTTACCCGAAGTCGCCGATTACCGGAGCCACCAGCGGGACGAGGAGAGGGAAGAAGAGGATGCTGGAGGACCTCGCAGACTACAGGGGACAGCCCCAGGTAAGTCCAAATTTCAATTTTATTTACAGTTCCGGGTCACTTTAAACAATACCTGTTGCCCAGCTGTCCTGCTGATCTTTCTGGCATCCGTAGAATCCGAATCACACACCTGAAACAAGCATGCAGCTAATCTTGTCAGATTTTTGTCAGAAACATCTGATCTGCATGTTTGTTAAGGGATTATGGATAAAAGCACTAGAGACAGATGATTAGCAAAGCAAGGGCAGATTGACCATCTTTGGTAATGGGCAAGATGGTCTCCATAAGAAAAAAAAAAGATCAATCTACCCGGGCTTCTTCCAGCCCCTGGCAGCCGACATGTCCCTCACCACAGCTCCGCTCTCAGCCGCCGGCCTGGGGTCCTTTCCATGAGGTCGTCCTCTACAACGCCTGCACGAGCGCTGCTGTCAATTGAGTACACTTTGTCCAGAGTGTACTGCGCAGACGCAGCAGTTCTGCGTCTGCGCAGCACACTCCGGACAACGTGTACTTGATTGACAGCGGTGCTCGAGCAGGCGCAATAGAAGTCGACCGAGCAAGGTTGGCCTCTGCAGCGGAAGGGACCCCGGGCCAGCGCTTGGGAGCGGAGCTGCGGCGTGGGACATGTCGGCCGCCAGGGGGCTGGAGGAAGCCCAGGCCAGTTGATTTTTTTTTTTTTTTTTAACAGAGCCTGGACATGTCCTTTAACCACTTCAGGATCACAGGTTTTCTTCCCTTAAAACCAAAACAACTTTTACATTTCAGCGCTCCTCCCATTCATTCACTGATAACTTTATTGCTACTCATCACATGTGAATGATCTATAGGTTGTTTTTTTCGCCACAAATTAGGCTTTTCAAGGGTGATATTTTATTTTAGTAATAATGTTATTCTCTATGCATTTTAAAAAGAAAAAAGAGAAAAAAATGAAAAGATACACTATTTCTATATTTCCAACCATAAAAAAAAAGCAAGGGAGGCTAGGATTAGATCAGGGTTAATCAGGGTTGATCAGAGGTATATAGTCCTGGTATATTTATTTATAAGTCCTGGTATATTTATAAAATCCTCTAGGTGGCAGTCAGAATACAAGAAAAGAAGATCCAGTTACCTTGTAATCCTCTCAGGAGTGATTACAAGGTAACTGTATCTTCTTAAGTGCTGGCAACATTGTTTGTAAACCTCACAAATGAATGAGCACTGCTATTGGCTTATAGCAGTGCTCATTCATGGTTACAGGCATCTGATTGGTGATGGGAGTAATTACTCCCATTCATCAATCCCACCCAGAGATAAATGAAGCTGGTGCACGCGCATGTGCACGCACGGGGGCGCGCACCCGCGGGCGGGAGCGCGCGGGAGCGGGGGCGCGCGGGAGCGCGCGCGTGAACGCGCGCGATCGTGTCCGCACAGCACAATAGCGGCAGGGGCGTTTATCAACGCCCCTGATCCGCTCATTAAGTCAATAGGGGCGTAGTTATGCGTCTGGGAAATCCGAAAGTGGTTAAGACCAATTTGAATTATATATCTTGTGTTGAGTCTTCTTCTTGCCCATTACCAAAGATGGTCAATGATATAGGAATAAATATGGTTGCGAATTGTATGCAGCTTGGGGGTTGAGCCCATCAAAATTGGACAGGCAATGCATCCAATCGGCCTAGTTCTATGGCGCATACAACTTGCATTTAATCCATCTATCCCTGGGAGCACAGTGATGTTCAGAAATTCCCAATCAAGGGCCATGTGGAACACATAAGTGTAAAGCCTGGCAGGTGTAATCTAAATTGCTTTAATAAATATAACCCTATGCCATATGTCCCCCTATTACACTGACTGTTGAAAATATTCTGCCCATCTCATTCTCTTTGACCTTTGGAGGCCAGAAAATTGAGATTAGAACTCCAGTCGCGGGCTACTGCACAAGTGCGGTCCCGTCTGCACACCTCCTCCCATCGCCGAGTGGGTGTGTTCTGCACATGTGCAGTAAAATTAATTAAAGAACCATGTATGTGCATGAACAAGGAGATAATGTGCATGACATGACATGTGCGGTAGCCTGGGGATGGAGTTCTAGTTGCAGACTTTTCACGGGGGGCAGCGGCACAGGTAAGAAAGATCTTCTTTTTTGGTCCAGTTCAGGTGTGTTTTCAGTTTTGCTTTAGACATACAGGTACCTGTGTGGTGTCCTTGTTGTTCATCTCCATAGAATCCTCCTCTGTTTTCAAAACAAACCTCTCTTTAATCCTGCGAGTAAAATACAAAAAATTAGAATAGAAGGAAGTGACATGAGTATACTATGAATCAGGCCTGTCAAGCTGTCACCCTGTGGCTGTACCTGGCCCGCCTAGCCACCTAATGCTGTGTACATTTTACATGGGCAACATTTCATTTAGGTTTCAATAGTGCAATAGTTAGAATATAAGTAAAGTATAGTTACTGATATTCTACTATTAGCTTAGTGATTTTATTTTGTTTGAGGTTTTGTTGCTTGTCCTATGTTGACTGAATATACAGTAGCAATAAAAAGTATGTGAACCCTTTGGAATTACATGGATTTCTGCACAAATTGGTCATAAAATGTAATCTGATCTTCATCTAAGTCACAACAATAGACAATCAGTCTGCTCAAACTAATACCACACAAATAATTAAGTATTTCCATGTTTTTTTATTGAACACACCAACATTCATAGTGCAGGTGGAAAAGGTATGTGAACTCCATACATGCCATTGTTACCAAAATTGCTAATGTAATTAAGGAGAAGAGAGAAAACTGATTTTAAAAATGCAAAAAAAAAATGTTTTTAAAACTCACAAAAAATGACAATTTTAAAAACCATTTTTCCTCTGCATTTTTAAAATCAATTTTCTCCAAAACTACAAAGTCTTTTTGAAAAAACATGACATGTGACATGATGAGATAGACGTGTACGTACAGTGCCTAGCACATAAATAACTATGCTGTGTTCCTTTTTTTCTTTCTCTGCCTCAAAGAGTTAAAAATCAGGTATCAGTATTTCCAAAGTAGCAGGCACACCGTCAAAGGCTCTTCGTGCTTGGTGAAATGACTTATGGCAATTGGCAAAGTCACAGTAATCACAACAGTCAACACAAGTCACCAGCACACCAGTATTTTCATTAAATGCTTTGCACTTTTATTGTGCAATCATTTCCACACAGTATCCGACAATTATTTTGGGAGCCTCATACGGTCCCCCTTTATCACATGCCTTGAGAAAGGGGGACCGGGCAAGGCCCCCGAAACAATTGTCGGATACTGTGTGGAAATGATTGCACAATAAAAGTGCAAAGCATTTAATGAAAATACTGGTGTGCTGGTGACTTGTGTTGACTGTAAAAGTCAGGTATGGAAGTGACAGTTTCTGTCCGGGTCGGGACCGGGTCGGACTAGGTCAGACTATAGCATAACCCTCACTGATAAGTAAGTACAGCCATAAAACACTTTCCTGTCAGTAAATGGCTTCTGAGAGCAGGAAACAGATAAAAAGGGTTCATAGATTTGAGCTCTGGCATACTGAAATGAAGGTGTCATTGAGCAGAGACAATGAAACAGTAAAAACTAGATTTACTGTATATCCTGGCGTATAAGACTACTTTGAAAATTTTCTGATAAGTCAGGGGTCGTTATACGCCGGGTGTCATTGATGCCGGGTGATACGCCCTATCCTGTTACCGCCTCTCAGATCTCGCTCCTGAGGACTGTAGTGAAGCGGCGCAGGCGCACATGTGTGAGATCTGAGAGGCAGAGAAGGAGGTAAATGGGATACAGGGGCGGGCCAGAAGGGTGAAAGAGGCGTGTTTTATGGGCCCAGCAATATCTATTCTTTCATACTTTTCTGATAAACAGGGAGACAAGGAGAGCTGACCAATCCACTAGAGGGAGAGGGAGAGCTGACCAATCCAACCAGTCACTCGCCAATATACTGTTATATACTGGGTACCACATACAGTACAGCACCAGTATATGTATATATCACATCCAGTCGTCTTATACGACGGAATATACGGTAAATATAAAATAAAACTGTGGGAAATCTAAAAAGAAGTTATTTCTAGGAGAAGGAGGATAGATACAATTGTTTTTCTCATCAGTTTATTTTCACCTTGGATGTCCTTTAACATATATACATTCCATATATTTCTCCATAACATAATTTTGATGACAGTAGTATGTATGAAGGGCTTTGCTATTAACCACTACAGTTGGCACAAAATTATGCGAAAATTGCGCAAAATTACGGATGGATTATACAAAATCAATTGAATGTCCAAATCGTAATTACATATGGCCATAATTGTGAAACATTATGCAAAACGTCACGTAATCATAATTAGCAGATTAGGAACATCACTACTTGCTAATACCTAACCCTATCCTGCCCCAATGGAAGACCCAATCCATATGCCTAACCCTAACCGCTCACCTGCAGAATGTAATCCTTGCTTAACCTCACCCAACAATTGTCCTTCCTCTCTTGCACAGCTCAGAGGTTTACGAGAATCCCCCTTTACACCAGCTCATAGAAAACAACAGGGCAAATATACCGTAGCAATACAAATATCAAAAAGTTTTCAAAACATACACATCCAGCCTGGTGGTGGACAGGATTGATTGAATGGACTGGGGGTATCTTTAGAAGACAGGCTGGAAATAGGCTTCTGTACACAGGAGTACTTACCTGTCCCAGTACAGAATTCCAATGATGCCAGCAACCAGCAGTACAATGCACACGATTGCAACCCAGGATGTGATCTTGTATGGGGAATCTGCTTTCTTTGCCTGGAGTGCTGAAACCGGCGAGAGAGAGTCTGGGGTGGAGAGAGGGAAAAGACAAGGAGAAAGTTAATGCTTTTGCTTTGTCTGTCCTTAAAGGGACCCAAGTACCTATGTAATAAAATACATAAAGTGAACCACCCCTTAAAGGGACTCTGAGCAGTAACTCAAAATCTTAACTTACCTGGGGCTTTCTCCAGCCCTGTGTAGGTCGGGAGGTCCCTCTGCGTCCATCTGGCTCTTCTCCCAGGCCTTGGTCAGAAATGGCTCCCGGCGACACTGGGCCCGAGTGTTGGGGTCCTTCCTGAAAGATGACGTCAGTCGTCACCACGCCGGCCGCCTCGCGTCATCTCGGCGGCCGGCGTGACAGTACTGTGCATGCGCAATTAAACCGCTCATGCGCAGTACTGTCACGCCGGCCACCGTGATGACGCGAGGCGGCCGGCGTGGTGACGACTGACGTCATCTTTCAGGAAGGACCCCAACACTCGGGCCCAGTGTCGCCGGGAGCCATTTCTGACCAAGGCCTGGGAGAAGAGCCAGATGGACGCAGAGGGACCTCTCGACCTACACAGGGCTGGAGAAAGCCCCAGGTAAGTTAAGATTTTGAATTGAGTTACTGCTCAGAGTCCCATTAAAGGGAATGTCCAGGCTACCAAAAAAAAATGATTTTACTTACCCAGGGTTTCCTCCAGCCCCTTGCTGCCGACATGTACCACGCTGCAGCTCTTCAGTTATATAGGTTTTGCTGGTTCCCTGAATTTCTCCATTGTTTAACTTACCTTTGGAGGGCTGCTCCCTAGCCCCCATCTGTATGAGTTCCTTCATCTTCTCCAGGGAGAACCACACATGCTGCAGACTCAAGCTCTCATGGAGGTGTTGTCACCCCCAATGGCCACAATGTATGGCAGAAGATGTTGTCTTTCAATTTGTGTACATCTCCCAACAGGACCACATCTCCCGGCATGCATTGCAGTGGTCAGGAGCACATGACAACGCCGGTAACAAAATGCTGCAGCTGGGTGTCTGCCTGGAGAAGATAGGAGAGCCCATAGAGAAGGTGGGCTAGGGATCAACCCCACCAAAGGTAAGTAATGCCTGTTACCAACATCCAATGGCCCAGTCTAATTTACAAATCTCCCTTATATATTTTGTTACATGGGTGCTCGGCTCACGTTATCATACTGGCAAGAATTTTACCATGTGATTGGCTGAGGAGGTCTTTGTTAGTACCAGGAAAATGCGTCATTACTCAGTAGAGTTGGCGTTACCTGGTGCGGAAACTCATTGTGTCACCCCTCTCTTACCCCCTAAACCTCCAACCTTAGTAGCTTACAATAATCCTACTAATATAATAAATGGGAAAGTTCGGATTTTTGTATGTTTGGATGTTTCCATATTTGGATGTTTGGATATTTGGATGTTTGTTACTCGATCATGCAAAAATGGCTGAATGGATTTGAATGAAATTTGGCACACACATAGTACATTACCTGGAATAAAGTATAGGATACTTTTTATTCCCATAACCAAAAAGGGGGCGGAGACAAATACAAATTTCACTGGAGAATGTAAACTGCAGCCATTCTTACACTGTTAATGGCAGGGTTCTCAAACTTTGCACAGTTGGTCGTTGGGTGACTGGGATTAATATTCAGAAAGGTGGGTGGAGTCTATAAAAGCCAATCAAAATTAACCTATTGATTTTTAAGGGGGATATTTACATTGCTGCCATTCTTGCACTGTTAATGGCACAAGCCTCAAACCTGGTACAGTTGATCATTGGGTGACTAGGGTTCAATTTCAGAAAGGGGGTGGAGCCACAAACAGACAATTAGAATTGTTTCATTTCAATGCAAATATTGATGCCAAACACCGCAAAGATCACAAACTTGGTAATTGATTAATTGTGTGTTAGGTTTAGAAAAGTAGGCACAGCCAACACCAGCCAAATACATAAGCGGGCAATGCCGGGTCACAAGTGGGCGGAGACAAATACAAATTTTACTGGGAAAATGTAAACAGCAGCCATTCTTACACTGTTAATGGTAGGGTTCTCAAACTTTGCACAGTTGGTTACTGGGTGACTGGGATTAATATTCAGAAAAGTGGGTGGAGTCTATAAAAGCCAATCAAAATTAACCTATTGATTTTCAAGGGGAATATTTACATTGCTGCCATTCTTGCATTGTTAATGACACAAGCCTCAAACCTGGTACAGTTGATCATTGGGTTACTAGGGTTCAATTTCAGAAAGGGGGTGGAGCCAAAAACAGCCAATTAGATTTGTTTCATTCCAATGCAAATTATTGATGCCAAACACCGCAAAGCTCACAAACTTGGTAATTGAGTAATTGATTAATTGTGCGTTAGGGTTAGAAAAGTGGCCACAGCCAACACCAGCCAAATACATAAGCGGGCAATGTGGGGTCATAAGTGGGTGGAGACAAATACAAATTTTACTGGGAAAATGTAAACTGCAGCCATTCTTACACTGTTAATGGTAGGGTTCTCAAACTTTGCACAGTTGGTTACTGGGTGACTGGGATTAATATTCGGGAAAAGTGGGTGGAGCCTACAAAAGGCAATCAAAAGTTACCTATTGATTTTTCAGGGGAATATTTCATTGCTGCCATTTTTGCACTGTTAATGGCACAAGCCTCAAACCTGGTACAGTTGATCATTGGGTGACTGGGGTTTAAATTTATAAAAGGGGTGGAGCCACAAACAGCCAATATGATTTGTTTCATTTTAATGCAGGTTATTGATGCCAAAGACCGCAAAGCTTACAAACTTGGTCATTGAGTAATTGATTAATTGTGTGTTAGGGTTAGGAAAAGTGGGCGCAGCCAGCACCTGCAAAATACATAATCGGGCAATGCTGGGTCATCAGTAGGCGGAGACAAATGCAAATTTCACTGAGAAAATGTAAACTGCAGCAATTCTTACACTTTTAATGGTAGGGTTCTCAAACTTTGCACAATTGGTCACTGGGTGACTGGGATTAATATTCAGAGAAGTGGGTGGAGCCTACAAAAGCCAATCAAAATTCACCTATTGATTTTTAAGGGGAATATTTAATTGCTGCCATTCTTGCATTGTTAATGGCACAAGCCTTAAACCTGGTACAGTTGGTCATTGGGTGACTGGGGTTCAAATTCAGACAAAGGAGTGGAGCCACAAACAACCAATCAGATTTGTTTACTCTCAATGCAAATTATTGATGCGCACAAACTTGGTCATTGAGCAACTGTGTGTTAGGGTTAGAAAAAATAGACGGAGCCAACACCAGCCAATTATTATTATTATTATTACTATTATTTTTTATTTATATAGCGCCAACATATTCTGCAGCGCTTTACAAAGCACAATAAGACGACAAGGGGAACATAGATACAACTAACAAATGTACAGCAGAGTTCCAAGCAGCACAAATATTGTTACAAGAACAGTAAACATTAGGAGGATGACCCTGCCCTTGCGGGCTTACAATCTAATGGGTTGTGGGGGACACACTAGGTAAGGGGGTGGAGGATGGATGAGGCAATTAGCGAAATACATACCTGAACAATGTCAGGAAATCAGTGGGTGGAGAAAAATACAAATTTCATTGGGAAAATGTAAACTGCGGCCATTCTTACACTGTTAATGGTAGGGTTCTCAAACTTTGCACAGTTGGTCACTGGGTGACTGGGATTAATATTCAGAAAGGTGGGTGGAGCGTACAAAAGCCAATCAGAATTCACCTATTGATTTTTAAGGGGAATATTCAATTGCTGCCATTCTTGCACGGTTAATGGCACAAGCCTCTTCCACCGTTAATCACCTGTACCTGGTACACTTGGCCATTGGGTGATTTGGGTTCAAATTCAGAAAAGGGGTGGAGCCACAGCCAATCAGATTAATTTTATTTTAATGCAAATTACTGATGCCAAAGGCCGCAAAGCTCACAAACTTGGTCATTAAGTAATTAAGTAATTGTGTGTTAGGGTCAGGAAAAGGGGACGGGGCCAACACCAGCCAAATACATACCCGGGCAACGCCGGGCATCCAGCTAGTTAGTAATAAACGTCTTAGCCTGGAGCTTGGTGTCACCACTTCTGCTGGTGACATCTGGTGCAGTCCACACCTACTGCACCCCCAGTGAAGCCACTGGCACCAGGACTAAGATTCAAACTGTCCTCTCCAGTGGTTCTGAAGATGTACTGTCCATGTCACAGCCAACCTCAACAGGTAGACTTGAACACAAGAGATATTTACCTTCAGTATTGAGGAGTATGGATGAGCTCGTAGTGCCTATTTTATTTTTAGCAGTGCACACGTAATTCCCAGAATCCTCAGGGGTGATGTCTCTTATCTCTAGTCTCAGGTAGTTATGAGAGATGAATGTCCAATACTTGTCACCCCGATCAGCATGGGTTGGCACTGAGCTGCTGACCTGAACATCATTCTGCATCATCACAAGAGTGGACGGGGGGTCACTATCAGCCCGGCACACAACGATGGCTCGTCTCCTGTCATGTGTCTCAAGGTATGAGATCAGTGTCAGGTTTCGAGGACTATCTGCAAAATATCATTAATGCCAAAAATGTCAAAGAACTCTATCCAAAAAGAAACAAAAAAGAGAGAAACCCTAAAAAAGGCATAGGAATGATACACTTCCCATCAGCGTAACCAGAGGGGAGCAGCATCTGCAATCCAAGGGGGGGCCGAGCTTTGGGGGGCCCCAACTACCAACCCTCCCTTCCTCCAGTACAGGGGAACTATTCTGCAGAGTAGGTGTTTTTGTGGCCACACCTGTTATGGGTGTGAAGATCATGATGGCCACACTTGTTTATGACCCCTGTGAGATGGACCTCCTGGCCCTGAGGGGCACCAAGGATAGGCAAAGGAATGGGTGGGAACATTGGGGGGGGAGGGGCACCTATCAAAGTTTTGCTGGGGGGCCCCATAAATTGTAGTTGTGCCACTGCTTCCCGCTTAGCTTTCCATTATTTGTTTAAATTGCAACCATCCAGCCTACAAAATCTGCCTACATAGCCATATTATAGAGTATGAGAAAACTGATATGACTACTCATCTAATTGAAGTAAAATATTCCTGTCATCACCCAATGAAGCTTTAGTATAGTATTAGGGCATATTAAATGAGGGCATAATGTCAATATGCTGAAGATGCTAGTTGGACCAGTGCTGGGCCGAAATTACGCATGCGCGTAATTACGCATCGTAATTTACCGTTTTTTTACGCGTAACTTACGGTCTTACGCGTAAGTATGTACGCGTAAGCCGTAAAGTGTATTGTAATTACGCCGCCTACCGTAATTGCTAGGCATGCGTAATTTTACGAACACTTACGCGTAATTTTACGCGTAATTACTAACGTAAAATCTCCCATTTTCTAAGAGTAGCCAATCAGTCAACATCCTAAGCAACCAATAGTATCTTCTCCCGCCCTTCAGTATAAGCGTACGTTTTGACGCATACGAATGATATGTACGCAATAACTGTCACATTGATGGCTATTGCGTACATATCGTACGCATGCGTCAAAAAATACGCATTAATGGGTATTACGGCACTACGCGTAACATCGTAGTGTAAGCGCCTTCATTACGGTATCCTTACGCGTAATTACAGTGATGTACCGTAGATAATTTCCTACGCCGTAACCGTAATTGCGTAATGTGTAATAGCGTAAAATTACGCGTAATGATCCGTAAGCGTAGATTTTTCCATTACGAGCAGCACTGAGTTGGACTGGGTTTATGCTGGGTTGGCTAGTTAGGCCTTGCCCTGGAAGCCTAGGACCACCAAATGTAAAAGCCAACTTCTGTTCTGAAGTCCGATAGGAAAAAGCAGTAGGAGAGGATACCTTCATGGTACTCAGTGATTACAAGTAGGGCGTCAGTAAAGTACAAATTAAGAGTTTTCAATACATAACCTAGAGCATGCAACCAAATGAGTGGCGAGGGTGGGGAAAATGTATAATTGTTTTTTAGACAGGGCCATTTTTAGGCATAGGCACTAGGCAGTCCAGGCAGATGCCTGAAGTGACTACTATAGGAGGGGGCATCACAGAGCTAGTTTTAGCACACTGTAATTTATGGAATTCTTATAGCCAACTACTTGTTTCATTAAAAGAGGGATGGATGGTAATTTTAACACCTAGATGATCACTGTTGTGTCGATTATTGCAACTTTGATTGGATTTCCAGGACAATATTGTAATCTATAAAGATTCAGGCCAGGGGCGTAACTAGGCCCCACCGGGCCCCCCTGCAGAATTTCAGAGCGCCCCCCCTGGGGCCCGCTCGTGGCCGTTTTGTGGGGGCTGGAGGGGTGGCAGCACTTCCGGAAGTGATGTCAGCCGCTAGAGCGAGGAGTCTGCGGTGGAACGCATGGAAGAAGGTATGTATCTGCCCGCCGCTGCCCACACACTGTAACTAGCTGGAGGGGAGCGCAGAGGGGAGAGCCCCGAGGTGAGGGAGAGGGGGGGAACTTCCCCTCTCCCCTCCGACTGTGGCCAAGGCTTTCCCCTCATGCTGCCACCCCTCCAGCCCCCACAAAACGGCCCTGAGCGGGCCTTGGGGGGGGGGGGGCCCCCCGCGGGAGCAGGGGCTGCAGGGCCTATTGTTACGCCACTGATTCAAGCTCTACATTAACAGTATAATGTTTATAAAGTGAATACTCACCCTTTATAACCATTATTGGAAGGTTTTGTTATATGGGTCCAGTAGAGTTTTGGCCAGTGTGATGCACTGGTAATAATTTATGTATCCTATACAGATTTATTTTGAGAAACAACATTATTTCTATGTAAGAAAGAAACACCGAGAGCCCAATATAGTGTAGTATGCGGAGGGTAGGTTGAAACAATGTAAAAAGTGAGAGTATTATACTCACCATCAAGGGTCACCACTAAGGTAACCACTGTAAATGCAGGTGAGGAGATTTGACCTGTCCTCACTCAGGGTTAAAATGTCGCTTTCTGTAGAATTGAAGAAAGGTAGGGGTGGGTCCCCCTTCCACCAGGGGTGGACACTCTGAATGTGTATGTAAACAGAGGCGCCAGCAGGATAAAAGCAATCACTAATAGTTTTAAAATATGCTGGGAGGCAGCGGTGGACTTTCCTCCAAAAGCAGACTAGACAACTGTCTGATATAAATAAATAAATAAATACTTTATTGGTGCCCCATTGGATGCAACGCGTTTCGCAGGACAAGGCCTGCTTCATCAGGCAGTGGATAGGGGACAAACTGTAGACAAAGGCACAGAATACAGTACTGTAATGAGCCACATAGAATGCAAGTCGTCCTTGTGTAGGGAGACAAAATTTGTCTTGCCTGGGGTGTCGGAATTGCCAGAAACAGCCCTGCAGACAGTGAATGTGTTGCTATTATTCATCTGATGAATGCCATGCATCTGCTTTGAAGTGGCAGTGGACCTCTGCAATTGACCACAGTGCATATGCCATATGGATATGGTACTGCCCATTGTAGTGTGAACCACACCCAACGCTAAGCCCTCTGTGGAGTTGGTTAAGGCGTAACAGCCATTTTACAGTCACTGGCTTTTGGATGGACAAGTGGTTGCAAAACAACTGTCTCCCTTCTCTTGGACTTGGTTTTACAAACATCTTGCCTCTTTACATAGTTACATAGTTTGTTTGGTTGAAAAAGACATCCGTCAATCAAGTTCAACCAGGAACAAAACAACAACAAAAAACACCATCCTGAACCCGCAAATATCTCATTTGATCCAGGGGAAGGCGAAAAAACTTACAAGGCCTGGGCCAATTAACCTTAAAAGGGAAAAATACTTTCCCAATTCCAGAAAAATCCCTGGATCAAATCTCCCAGGAATTATCTAGTAATTATAGCCATGGATGTCCTTCAATGCAAAGAAACCATCCAAGCCCCCTTTATTTGCCTGCATATATGTAGGACCAGGAGCCTCTAAGCATGTGCCTACTGCGCCTATTGGTATATGCAGCCCTGTTTGAATGATGGGACACTGGTGCTCACCATTTTTCCCATTTTCACTTCAGATGTTTTTGAAATCTGATCAGTTGCTATAGGTTTTCTATCTGCGAAACAGATTCTTACACTGAACACTGATTCCAACCAATGGGGAAATGCTGTCTCCGGTCTGGTGTTTTGCCAAGCAGTGATAGGAGCCTGTATCTGAGGAGGATACTCTGGGCAGCACCAGAGCATTCTGGGAACTTTCATGAAGCCATCGGTTATTCTTGTACCAGGTGTAAGATGTATTGCTGGTCTTGGGAGACTGACATGTCAGAGTCACCGACTGACCCTCTCGTATCTCTCCTGATGGACTAACCTGCATCCTGGCAGCTGCAACAGAAAGACGAAGATGATTTAGAAGAGAACTTAGCAATAATTTATTATTGGTCACTGCATAAATATATTATTTGCAGTTTAAACATTTTAAAATGCATGCCAAACACATGACCCTGCGCCAGATTGCGCTGACCAGGTCATGTGTATAGCGTTGCCCCCGCTCAGTGATGTACACTCTGCTGGGCATGAAGTACAACACTGGGATTCCCATTGGTCCGCACTTGCGGGCCGCCACTATGTGTGTCGCCAATACACTTGCATCACCCCAAGCACTACATATTAAGTGCAATGCTTCCAGTAACGTGATGTTGTCCTTGCATCGGATTGGATACTTCCAACAAACTACAAGGGGCTGCAATAAGTGTGAAAGTCTCCACACATAATAGCTTTTGCAGCTCTTTACGGCAAAATAGAGTCAAGAGACTAGCTCACAGGTGACGAACTCCCCTCCCCGAGGGCCATATCCATGCCAGTGTTTAGGATGAACTGAGAAATGGAGAAATGTATCTTGAGGAACCACATCTTTCCTGATTCAGTCCCATTAACTGATTTGAGCTGTGCTAAAAATGTGTGAGGACCTCGGGCCTTGAGGACTGGAGTTGGACTGCCAGTCCTCAAGGGCTGGACAAATAAATCATCTTCACTGTTTTCTTTCACCTCCAGGCTCCATATGATCTGTCGTACTTACTTTGCACAGAGAAGTGTATGGATTTTTCTGAGGTGCCAAAGGAATTATTAGCTTGGCACGTGTAGTCTCCTTGGTCACCCATGATTATATCTTTAATTTCCAGTCTCAGAGAGTTACGGGATGGTGACAGCTTCACACGGTGAGCAGAGCCCTGATCTCTTTCTGACGATACAACTTCCTTCCCTCTGAGGAGAAACAGCTGGGAAGGGGGCTCGCTGTCCACACTGCATATTATCACAGCCAGCTGTCTCTCCTGCAGCTCCAAGAAGGACGTCACCGAGAGGTTCCTCGGAGGATCTGTCGTGATGGAAGAAAATGAAGACATGAATGTGATCAGAGAGTGACCAGCAGAATGATAGTACAGGTCAGCCCTTAAATTTGGTTTCAGCCTCGCTTCTAGAGGCACAAAGAGATGATCTGCATATTCAGGAGTGATGCATTATGGGAAACCACAGTTGCTCACTTAAAGCTGAATTATCACATCCCCCCACCTTAGATTGTAAGCCTCTGGCAGGGTCCTCCTTTCCCTAGTGTAGTCTACAGGATTGTGTGCTTCTTTCCTATGTCCGCCTCATACTAGTATTACTGGGCCTACCTAACCAGCCCATAATCGCATGATCATGAATCTTGTACCGTTTGCCTTGTATAATTTTGTCCTATGTTATACTTGTTACATCTGTCATTCTTGTATCATTGTACATACAGTATTTATTGTCCAGCACTGCGTAATATGTTGGTGCTTTATAAATACAATAAATAATAATAATAATAATAATAATATATACCTTTTGTTTTAAGAAGGCAAAATTAAATTTAGCATTGCTTTTTAATAGTGGGCTTTTTTTGGTCTCTTTTAACTCTTTATACCTTCCAGGGCAGGTGGTTCTGATGAGTTGTCTGGGTGTTCCTTATTCAGTGGAAGGAAAGAACATCAAACAAGGAATGATGTTGAGTGCTATATATGATTGTTTTGCTCTGGGAAGTTGTTCAGTAACCAAGTTATGAAACAGATAAGGCAAGCTGTCTGGGCTGTCCTGCAGTTTGAGGTTGTTGGGGAATTAATAGTCTGGTGTAGTCAGGAATGGTACGTAGTACTCATACAGCACAGAGAGGGAGATGGGTGGATAGGCCTTGGAGGAACCACCAATACTATTGGCTAAGTCTGGTGTGATCAGGAAAGATACTTAGTACTCACACAGCGCAGAGATGGAGATGGGTGGAGAGGCCGTGGAGGAACCACCAAATACTATTGGCTATGTCTGATGTGGTCAGGAATGGTACTTAGTACTCACACAGCACAGAGATGGAGATGGGTGGAGAGCCCTTGGAAGAACCACCAATACTATTAGCTAAGTCTGGTGTGGTCAGGAATGGTACTTAGTACTTACACAGCACAGAGATGGAGATGGGTGGAGAGGTCATGGAGGAACCACCAATACTATTGGCTTTACAGGCGTAGGATCCCGCGTCGCTGCTGCTGACTTGCTCAAAACTGATAGAGCCCAGAGCGCCTTCCTGGAGCCACCTGCTGTTCTTATACCAGGTATAACCAACCACTTCTTCAGGACTATCCATGACATCACAGGTCAACATGACAGACTGACCTTCCTCTATTTCTTCTGATGGCTTAACAAGGACATGGACACCTATAGAGGCAATGCAACAATAGACTTTAACATAAAACAAACTGAATTAATTCAATATTATTCACATCAACTGACTTACTATTTGTACTTCTCTTATACTATAAGTTGTTATGACCATTTTCATACAATCACTATATATATTGACCCTTTCCAATCCTTTTCCGATCACCCAGGCCTCACCTTCCCCTGCACTTAATTTTTTCCAGTGTGCTGGGGGATGGGGACGTGGGTGATCAGGATTTGTGATGACGGCAGTGATGTAAAGGATCTGTACCTCCTCGCACTAGAGCAAGAAAGTGAATCGCCATCTTTGGTGGGGGGCAGGGTCAGCGTCTGCTCGCGCACTAACTTTGTCCCCTTGCATACGTCCCAGTGTCGAAGTTGTTGTACTTCTTAGAACAAAGTACATCCGAATGAGGAATAGGTGTGTAGAGCATACTTATAGACAACACGCACAACTTGCATTCAAACTAGGTGCAACCAAATTACCATAATTGTAGGATGTTAGATTCCAAGATAGTTTGCATACAAAATACTTCGTACTGAACCCTTCCACCATGATGAGGCCACCCCTCCTGGGAGGGAACCTAACCTCTAACTGAATGAACAAACATGCACTACACAGGCTCTGCACACCTATGCAAAAAGTCATTGGGATGTAGTTTGTTCTAAGAAGTGCTGCCTTTCTCTGCTGCGTATAAAAAAAAAATATTTTATGGCCATCTGCTCTAATTTAGTTTTGCAACTAGTGCATATGCATAGCTTCTGTGTTGGATACAAGGGGCTCGATTCACAAAGCGGTGCTAACCCAGTTAGAGACTTTAGGCATGATAACCATTGCACCACGCTGGTGAAAAGCCAGTTTAGGTGTGATAAGTTTAGGCATGATAAGTTTAGGTGTGATAAGTTTAGATAAGTTTAGATCGCTTGCAAAGTACCGCACGCAAAGCAGCGCCATTAAACTTTATACAAAGTGCACCAGACTTTGCTAGCGTAAAACTTTTGATCAGCTGTGCACTGCGGTGCTAACCCAGTTGGCGCTTAAACTTATCATGCCTAAAATTATCACAACTAAACTTATCATGCCTAAACTTATCACACCTAAACTTATCACACCTAAACTTATCATGCCTAAACCGAGTTTAGGCATGATAAAGGGCTTTTCACCAGCGTGCTAACTGTTAGCACCGCTTTGTGAATCAGGCCCAAGGTGTGTATTTTGTCTTGAAATACCGACTATGGTAGGGATTAGATTGAGAACCCATCTGAAGGATAAGACAATATACTCTGTACAGCGCTGTGGAAGATGTCAGAGCTATATAAATACTAAATAATCATAATAATAATACCTTCGACATTAAAAGTAACAGAACCTTGGCTCATTCCATGGGTGTTTTTGGCCACAAACACATAGGTCCCTTGGTCACTTGTTTTGACACCCCTGATCTCCAGCCTCATAGTGTCTGGGGAGAAATAGGCAAGTAGCCTATTGCTGGGTCTACTGCCTTCGGTGGAGGACACCAGCATCTGCCCATCCTTATATAGGGACATTTCTGATGGAGGGTTACTGTCCACTACACCGAGTATAATGATAACCTTCCCATTCTCTGTGTCCAAAAACGACTTGACTCGAACATTCCTTGGTGGATCTAAGAGGAGAAATAATGAGCGATGAATAATCAGTTATTCACAAAATAAATCAGTCAAGAAAATATCTCACTAATTTTCAGCACCTGACTGTTGTGTGGTTGTGTTCAATAATCATGGAGGCAATATAACTGAAACCAGGTTTATGCGATCTTTCGATGCGATTTTAATGATCGAACGGTATAGACAATTTGCCGCTTATGAAGGCATTCTATAAGGAATGATTCTTTGGTCGATTGTTAAATAGGATAAAATTGATCTGAAAGTTGGATTTTATGATCGAATTTGAAGAATTGTTCGATGATTACCTTCCGATTATTTCTGATCATAAAAATCGCATCGAAAGATTGCATAGAGTGAAAAATTGTCCCGTTAATGGGCACCTTACAGGATACACCAACTATCTACTACGCAGGGCCAGCGCTGCCATAGAGGCAAAGGGGGCAATTGCCCCGGGGCCCCGCGCTGTTCTCCCTGTGAAATGCTGCTGCCCGGGTCCCTGCAAGTGTGCTTCCTGTAATTAATTATCTCAGTGGGCGGGCAGGCAGCGGCTGCAAATACTGTGCACTCTGAGGCTGGCACGCTGTCTCCTTCCTTCTCTATGACCCGGCGCGTAATGTGTAAACACGTGCCGAGTCATAGCGTGTGTATGAGAGCCTTTAGTCACTGAACTTCACCAACTCACTACATAAGTAGCATCTTTTCTCCATTTCCCTAGCAAGGCAGAACAGGAACCAATGATGACTCACAACAGTCTAGATAATCTTATGCAGTAATACAAGTAGAACAGTGACATCTACAGGCCAGATGCATGAATACCACACTGACAGGATTAGTTACAGCAAAGTTATAGAGTGAATGAATGATGCAAAAAGTTATAAGGATCGTATACAAAAAGGCAGCTGAGACCTACTTACACTGGATGTCCAGAGTGACAGACTGGGAACTTTTACTTCCTTGTTGACTGTGAATGGTGCAGGAATACGATCCTCTGTCTTCACTGGTGACATTGGCAAATGTCAGACTTCTTGAGGAACTTGACAGATATGTATTGCCGTTTTTATACCATGTGTACGTGGCACTATCTGGGTGTTCAGTGTCTACCACACAGGTCATGTTTACACCGTGTCCTTCCCGTACAACTGATGATGGACTAACCAGAACTCTCGTGGCTTTAAATGAATACGAGAGAATATGAAATAAACAGACAATTGATGTTTTCAATTTTAAGAAGTACAACCATCCAACAAAGCTATTTCATTTCTAGCTAGAAGTGTAGGAACATCAAATAGCCGCTAATATAATTTAGGGGCTTCACATCACACAACACACATTATGGTCCACATGCAATTCCCGTTCTCCTCTAGGAGATATTTTTTTCATCTTTGATTTAAAATACTTTTTTTTTAGCACTTTGCAATGGGAAAAGTACCAAAAAGTAGGTGAAAAAAGTACTGTCAAAATTATTTTGAGTATTTGTTTGCTTACTGGTGGTTTAAATTGCATTTTATTTAAAAGTTGTGAAAATATCACCTAGGATAAAACTCAGGAGAAGAGGTAAATCGCATATACCCGTAGCTCCCAACTGTCCCTCTTTTGGAGGCCTGTCCCTCTTTCCTCCTCAATTGTCCCTCTTTCAGGGCTTTGTCCCTCTTTCTATGTAAATATATTCATTTCTCTACTAAAAATGTGTTTCATTGACTCTAAACTTTTTCCCATCCTTTAAATTGATATATTACTAATTTTAAAATGTTAATGTGAAGGAAAATGAACCAGGATAGAAAGGACCAGTGTGGCTTGAATTAGAAAACAACGTATTTTTCTTAAGAAATTTTTATGGTATGCGTGACTAGCGGTGTGATGGGGGTGTGATCAGGGTTGTGGCAGGGGCGTGGTTTAAGTGTCCCTCTTTCTCATTTCAAAAAGTTGGGAGGTACGCCCATACCACTAACTGTAAGGTTGTTATTCTTCACAGTGAGCTAAGAGGTGAAGCTCTCAAAGTGGACAATTATTATTAACTACTTTCTTGTACTACTTGCATTACATGCTTTTTCTTTCTAACTTATTATTGCTCAGAACAAGTAAAAGTATTAGCCACTTACTTTGTGCTGTGAAATTAATTGAAGCTTCTGATTCCCCGATGGTGTTTCTGGCCAGACACGTATACAAGCCCTCGTCCTCCACCATTACCTGATGAATCTCCACCTTTAACATGTTCTGCATGGCCGTTAGTTTCCTCCTGGGACCAGAAGATTCAGAAGTATTGGAAGAAGCAATCATCACGGCTTTGAAGAACATGGCCAATATGGATGGTGGGTCGCTATCTACTGAGCATTGAATGACACCAACTTGTGCACTGGATGCTTCCCAAAAAGAAGACACGACTGGCCTCGTAGGGGCATCTGTAAATCATAAGATTGTATATCAGTTCAATATAGAGAAAGCATAGATGGCTATTGACCTTTTGCTTCTTCAGTGGTATTAATGATTGAACAAACACTAATAACTGTATGTATTAAGATACCTTAAAATCGAGATCTTTTTAACCTTTCTTGGGAGAATAAACCTCTAAGAGTTCAAAACATGATCAATGCTTGATTCAAGATTGTTGTTCTGTGGTCTAATCAGAACGGTCAGCCTCCCTTGCAAAAAGAATGAATAAAGAGAATGGGATTTAGGATCTGCCGTCTGTAGGCTCTCTTGAGGCTGGAAGAGTACAAGCCAACATCGACCTGTCTGAAGAAGCTCCGTGATAAGAGCAAAATGTTGCATACCCCAGTTCACACCTCCGGCTCCTTCCAAACATCCACTAATTATGGGTTCCAGTCTTTCAAGCAGGGGTCGAGTGGGGCGTGGACGCGGGGGGACAGCTTCCACTTACTATTTCCCGAGGGTGGACGCCGTCCCCCCTGGCATTTGTGGAGGGGAGCAGCGGAGTGGAAGGAGAGCTGTGAGCAGCGGGGGGGGATGGGCGGACATCCCCCCCCCCTCCCTCAACTTGGGGCTCTCCTTCCCTCGCGCTCCCCTCCAGAAGTAATGTGCGGGCAGCCGGCAGCGGGCGGGACTTACCTCTCCTCGTTCCGGCGCTGGATCTGCGTGCCGCTGCTCTGGTCTGGACCAGACCAGACTTGCGGCACGCAGATCCGGTGTTCCGACGACGAGGAGATGTAAGTCCCGCCCGCTGTCCGCACATTACTTCTGGAGGGGAGAGCGAGGGAAGGAGAGCCCCAAGGTGAGGGAGGGGGGGATGTCTGCCCTCCCCCACCGCTGCTCACAGCTCTCCTTCCACTCCGCTGCTCCCCTCATGCTGGGGGGACACATGACTACTTATTCTGGGGACATACTGTATACCCCTGACTACATATACTGGGCACATATACCCCCTGACTACATATACTGGGCACATATACCCCTGGCTAGATAGATATACTGGGCACATATACCCCCTGACTACATATACTGGGCACATATACCCCTGCCTACATATACTGGGCACATATACCCCCTGGCTACATATACTGGGCACATATACCTCTGGCTACATATACTGGGCACATATACCCCCTGACTACATATACTGGGCACATATACCCCTGGCTAGATAGATATACTGGGCACATATACCCCCTGACTACATATACCGGGCACATATACCCCTGCCTACATATACTGGGCACATATACCCCCTGGCTACATATACTGGGCACATATACCTCTGGCTACATATACTGGGCACATATACCCCCTGACTACATATACTGGGCACATATACCCCTGGCTAGATAGATATACTGGGCACATATACCCCCTGACTACATATACTGGGCACATATACCCCCTGACTACATATACTGGGCACATATACCCCTGGCTAGATAGATATACTGGGCACATATACCCCCTGACTACATATACTGGGCACATATACCCCTGCCTACATATACTGGGCACATATACCCCCTGGCTACATATACTGGGCACATATACCTCTGGCTACATATACTGGGCACATATACCCCCTGACTACATATACTGGGCACATATACCCCTGGCTAGATAGATATACTGGGCACATATACCCACTGACTACATATACCGGGCACATATACCCCTGCCTACATATACTGGGCACATATACCCCCTGGCTACATATACTGGGCACATATACCTCTGGCTACATATACTGGGCACATATACCCCCTGACTACATATACTGGGCACATATACCCCTGGCTAGATAGATATACTGGGCACATATACCCCCTGACTACATATACTGAGCACATATACCCCTGCCTACATATACTGGGCACATATACCCCCTGGCTACATATACTGGGCACGTATACCTCTGGCTACATATACTGGGCACATATACCCCCTGGCTACATATACTGGGCACATATACCCCCTGGCTACATATACTGGTCACATATACCCCTGCCTTCATATACTGGGCACATATACCCCCTGGCTACATATACTGGGCACATATACCTCTGGCTACATATACTGGGCACATATACCCCTGACTACATATACTGGGCACATATACCCCCTGACTACATATACTGGGCACATATACCCCCTGACTACATATACTGGGCACATATACCCCCTGGCTACATATACTGGGCACATATACCTCTGGCTACATATACTGGGCACATATACCCCCTGACTACATATACTGGGCACATATACCCCCTGACTACATATACTGGGCACATATACCCCCTGGCTACATATACTGGGCACATATACCCCCTGGCTACATATACTGGGCACATATACCCCCTGGCTACATATACTGGGCACATATACCCCCTGGCTACATATACTGGGCACATATACCCTCTGACTACATATACTGGGCACATATACCCCTGGCTACATATACTGGGCACATATACACCTGACTACATATACTGAGCACATATACACCTGACTACATATACTGGGCACATATACCCCTGACTACATATACTGGGCACATATACCCCTGCCTACATATACTGGGGACATATACACCTGCCCTGCCTACATATACTGGGCACATATACCCCTGACTACATATACTGGGCACATATACCCCTGACTACATATACTGGGCACATATACCCCCTGACTACATATACTGGGCACATATACACCTGCCTACATATACTGGGGCACGTATACCCCTGGCTACATATACTGGGGCACATATACCCCTGGCTACATATACTGGGGACAAATACATCCCTGGCTACATATACTGGGGACACATACCCCTGGCTACATATACTGGGCACATATACCCCTGGCTACATATACTGGGACATATACCCCTGACTACATATATGGGCACATATACCCCTGGCTACATATACTGGGCATGTATACCCCTGGCTACATATACTGGGGACATATACCTCTGGCTACATATACTAGGCACATATACCTCTGGCTACATATACTGGGACTACTATACTCATGGCTACTTATACTGGGGACACCTATAGACCTGGCTACCTATGCTGGGGGTACCTATTTTGGGGGAACTGCTGTCAGATTATCTGCATTTTTGTGGAACCGCTGTTATGTATTTTGGGGAACAGCTGCCAGATTATGTGTATGTTAGGGGAACGTCTGCTGCCAGATTACCCGTATTTTGGGGAACTGCTGCCAGATTGTGTATGTTTGGGGGACCACTGCTGCCAGATTATATGTATGTTGGGTGTTGCGTGTATTTTGGGTGATCCGCTGCCAGGTTTCGCGTATTTTGGGGAACTGCTTCCAAATTATGTGTATGTTGGGGGAACTGCTGCTTCCACAATGTCTATTTTGGGGGAACCACTGCCATATTATCTGTATTTTAGAGGAACTTCTACCAGATTATGTGTCTTTTTGGTGAAATGCTGTCAGATTGCATCTATTTTGGGGGGATACACTACGGCAGAGCTCAAACTTCCCCGGCAGACCTTTTACATCACTGCTAAGGTCATGTATATTTGGCCCCACCCGTGACCACGCCCACATTATGCTTGACCACGCCCATTTTGGTGTGTTTTTCGAGGTGAGTCCACTCACTTCTTTTCCCAGGACTAGACCCCTGCTTTCAAGCCATGTGGCTGACTCAGGGAAGAAGCTAGCATCCTAATGTCTAAATGGCCTAAGGTGGTTGCACAATGTATGTGCATGTTGAGGTCATTTGGGTAATCCTGAGAGGTAAAGGTGCGTATTAACGGTACAATCTCCTGAACGAACAACCGGACGATTTAATCAGCTATTGATCAGACACGATCTTTTGGGAGCAAGAACGGGGCAAAGGAACTGCCTACGGAGTGCGTCTTTGTGGCTGCTGCTCTGGTGCTTTGAGTCCGCCAGGAGAAAAGCCCAACATAAATGTTCTGTTTCTTGTCTTGACAACACATCTTGCAACAGCATATAGCAATATAAAAAGTGGAAAGCAGTGGGACCAAGCATCCATAAGGACGTGAAACGGACGTCGCTTGGCCCACCTTAGTCCCTCACCTCCCACCTCCACATCACCAGCTTGCACACGGAGTATCTAATATGCTGTGAGTACATCTTGAATCTTACATGTTACCACTTGTTGCAATAAATTGGACTGGATAAAGGACGGAAGGTGTGCGTATCCTTTTTCTTCTGATTGCAACAGCATATAGCATATGGGGCTCTTAGGAGATCTTTACCAATGTGTTTTTGCCTCTGATGAAGCTGTCTGTAGAACCATAAAATGCACATCCAGATAAGTTATCACCACCCATCAAGCCATAGTTTATAATTCCAATACTTTATATATTATAAAAAGCTTGAAACTGAAAATGGCAGCTTGCGCCAAAATGGTTTTGTTCAGCAGCTGATTTGGACCAGGCAATCCTCAAAACCTCAAACTTATGAATCTCAAAAAATGTCCACAGCGCTTAAAAGAAAAATATCTTTAATAATCCAGATAAATTAAAACAATGATCACTGATCCTAGACCACAAAAAACCTTGTAGCACCTTCCCCACTTCACACAGACATTCAACTCTCACACCACTCACTCAGCCTCACTGCAGTGAGTACGTGCAAAAAATGCTGAAAAAACAGGGATCCCAGTAAAGAATCAAAAAACCAAAGTTGCACAGGCACATAAACAAAGTTAAGCATATAATCTTCAATGTGTATAAGCACAAATGCTAGGCACTGATGTGCACTTCAAGTTTTAGGTGTCACACTGTTTCCAATGTGGATCCCAATCAGCCCGCCTGCCCGGCAATGGCTGACCCAAAGTTCAGTCTTCAATCAAGGTGCAATTGTAAAGTTGCTCATACGTTACCCTCCTGTGTTAGGGCAAGATCACAGCTCCACGTTCTGCCTCAATCCAGCACCTGTTTGGCCAATAACGTGGGTGCGGAGAGGCTAGAAGTATAGCAGTGTCAGGGTCAGGGCTAAATTTCCGGATTCCGGATAGATGCAAGTCCGTATGCGGAAGTGTAACGCTCCACAGCGGTGGATTCGTTTTCAGTGACGTCACTCTTTCGTGCGGCGCAGGGTTGCTGACGTTTCAAGGGGTACGCCCCTCTTCTTCAGAGCTGTCCATTCGCCGCCTGTCCACCGCTTATGAGCGTACACTCCTCCTCAGAACTCCGCCCCTTCACCCTAGAGATTGATTAGCATGCTGCGACTTCCTTATTCCACTGCTGGCACACAATTTGGCCCATCCATTTCCACATACAGATGATCGCTGGCGTCTCCCCAGCATTTTCCTAGCATTTCTCTGGCATTTTCAGCATTTCTTAGCATTTGTCCAGCATTTTTATAGCGTTTTTTTGGCATTTCTCAAGCATTTTTCGGCAGTTTGTGAATATCATTCTGTGCTTGGTGCCACACTGATTAAATAATTTGTATAAAAAGTCTCTATAATGTGATTCATTTTATGCATTAGCTATATCCAGTCTAATTCTCACAATAAAGTGACTGCTCTGATTCTCTTATTTCGCCATAAAAAACTAAATTCTAAAAATATATGTATATACATATAATAACCCGGAAATTCTTTTAATATGTGTAAATACACAATCATTGCAACAATCATAAAAAACTCCTCCCCCTTTCCGCAGACAGTCTGAAGAACACACTATACATCAGCCTAAAAATGCATACAATTCAAAGTCACAGTTTAGCCCTTTTGGGGTCATAGCATCCATTTTAAAAATCCATGCAGATTCTGTGCGGGATAATTTTTTACTATAATCCCCTCCTCTCCATTCTTTTTCAACCTTCTCCACACCACAGAATAAGGAGCCCCGTACTTGGCAATTGTGTGCCATCTTATAGTGCATAGATAGCGGATGTTTTTCATACCCTCTTGATATATTATAGAGATGCTCTCCCATTCTTTTCTTTAGAGTACGTTTCGTACGCCCTATATACTGCTTGTTACAGGGGCAGCTGATCATATAAATTAACCCCTTAGTGGAGCATGAAACGTTACCCTTAATCGGAACGGTTTCCCCATTATGGAATGAAGTGACCTCCTGTGTCACTCTCGAACCTCCAGCTGCTTCACACATCCCACAATCTCCACACCTTCTAAATCTGCCTCCCCTGCGGTTGGAAAGGCAGGGGGGATTTGGCTCTGTAGGTGCTATTATTTGCCCCACATTAGTACTCCTCCTATATATAATTCTAGGAAATTCCTCTAAATATGCATTCAGTAACTCATCCTCTTTTAATATTCCCCAATACTTGTTAATGATATTTTTGACCTTTCCGGCCTGTTCACAATAATCCATAAGGAGGGCTGGGTAGAGATCTGATCTGGTGACTGAGCCTCTCTTTCCTGTCAAAAGTACATCTCTATTCATCATCTCTGTTTCTTTCAAAGCTGTTTCTAACAAGTTGTCCTCATACCCCTTTTCCCTGAAACGTTCACTTAAAGCTCCTGCCTCTTGCATAAAATCTTCTGGCCTGGAACAGTTGCGCTTCAGGCGAAAAAATTGACCTTTAGGTACATTTGTAAGCCACCTAGATAGGTGACAGCTGTCAATATTAATAAAACTGTTACAATCCACTGGTTTAAAAAAAGTTCGCGTATGTAGCAAATCTGCTTCTATAAAAACGGTGAGATCCAAAAAATCGACCGATAATTCACTAAATTCGACCGTAAATTTGAGATTATAAGTATTGATCCCAATCTCCTTGAGAAAAATCTCTAGAGATGGGGCTCCACCCCGCCAAATAAAAAATACGTCGTCAATAAAACGTCGCCAGAATACGAGGCCCGCGCCGGAGCACAACGCCCACTGGTCAAGGGTATGAGCCTCCCAGTGGGCCATGTACAAATTTGCAAACGCCGGCGCGAACCTCGTACCCATAGCTTTTCCAGTGCGTTGAAGATAAAATGCACCATCAAAATAAAAATAATTGTGTTTAAGGATAAACATCATACTGTCTAATATAAATTTAACCTGTTCATCCCTCAACTTTCCATCTTTCCGAAGAAAATATTCCGTTGCCAAAATACCTTTATCATGCTCTATGACTGTGTATAAAGAGCTCACGTCTAAAGTGCATAGTATGTCACCTCTAGTCTATTCCACCTTCTCCAACTCCCTTATAAAGTGGCCCGTGTCCTTCAAATAGGCTGGGGTTAAAACTACCTGTTTTTGCAAAAAACCATCTACGTATTTCGAAAGATTGGCAGTCAAGGAACCTATGCCCGATATGATCGGGCGACCTGGAGGGTTTGTCAATTGTTTATGCACCTTGGGGAGGTGGTAATATACTGGTATTCTGGGGTTATCATTCATTATGAACTCATATTCTTTTCTGTTTATTATCCCCACATCCTTCCCCCCATCTAGTAGGTTCTTTAATTCTCTCTTGTATTGATTAGTTGGATCCCCTTTCAAGGACTTATAGGTATCTTCATCTGTGAGTTGCCTCTCGGCCTCTGTCATGTAATCTTCCAACCCCTGAATAACCACCCCACCCCCCTTATCTGCAGGTCGTACTACTATAGACTCATCTTCTCTTAACGATCTCATAGCCCTTCTCTCTGTATTGGTTAGATTATCCTGTATTCTATTCTTGATGTTAATCCTTTTGAGGTCTCTTACAACCATTGTTTCAAAAGTTGTCATAGCTTTGCTGTATTCACAGCTAGGAAAAAAACAAGATTGTGGTTTTAGATTTGAATGACAAAAATAAGATTCATTAATGGGGCTTTCACCACCTTTAGCATGTTTCACCTTGATTGAAGACTGAACTTTGGGTCAGCCATTGCCGGGCTGATTGGGATCCACATTGGAAACAGTGTGACACCTAAAACTTGAAGTGCACATCAGTGCCTAGCATTTGTGCTTATACACATTGAAGATTATATGCTTAACTTTGTTTATGTGCCTGTGCAACTTTGGTTTTTTGATTCTTTACTGGGATCCCTGTTTTTTCAGCATTTTTTGCACGTACTCACTGCAGTGAGGCTGAGTGAGTGGTGTGAGAGTTGAATGTCTGTGTGAAGTGGGGAAGGTGCTACAAGGTTATTTGTGGTCTAGGATCAGTAATCATTGTTTTAATTTATCTGGATTATTAAAGATATTTATCTTTTAAGCGCTGTGGACATTTTTTGAGATTCATAAGTTTGAGGTTTTGAGGATTGCCTGGTCCAAATCAGCTGCTGAACAAAACCATTTTGGCGCAAGCTGCCATTTTCAGTTTCAAGCTTTTTACTATTTCCTCAAGTAGTGCAACTGTGCAGCCAAATGGAAGGATCTATAGCCATCAGTGCAAATTTATGGCAGTACAGACGTGATAGATATTCACGACTGGAACAATTTTTTGCCCAAGATTCACTCACTATCCAAAACAGTGGTTTTGAAGCAGAAACCATAAAATACCAATGCAGATCTTTAGAGAAATTGCTTATGGCAGAAACAAGAAACCTTTGGGAAATCCATACACTTGATCAATATATTCAGAACGACAAATGTCCGGTCGGTTTGGCCCTATATAGGAATTTATCTTTAGATCTGCAGTATGGTGACAATCAGAGAGAATGGGACAAAATGTTCCATGGCTTCTCCATGCAGGTTTTGGGGTTCTTATCAGAGGTGCGCAGGATTTAATTACTTGAATCTGGGGAGGCCATTAGAAAAGCATATACAGATTTGGAACAATATCAGGAATCCGAAGTGTAAAAAACCATGGAGACTAATATCCAAGTGAGATTAACATTGTTGGAGGAGGATATCATCAAGAGAAAAACTAAGAAATTCCAACGAGATGGGATGATGAGTGAGAGGCTGGATGAATTAGACCCTTTGGAGGATATTGTTGTTACAACAAACCTTAAGGATGGGGGGGAGGCTACTGAAGGAGTGGAGGAGCAGCTGGCAGACGCCGCTTTTGAGTTGCCATCCAAGGTGGATGTAATTGTAAATGGCAATCCGCCAGGTTTGACAATTGGAGGCGGAGCTGTTAGTTTTGGATCCTCTCAGGTTGATCCGTAAGTTCAGCTCGACTTGGCCTGTGATTTGATGAGGTCGCAGACCGAGATGGACGTGAATATTTTAGGAGGTCCGTCTGGGACTGCACACCATCTGCAGGCCATAGGAACTGAACAAATAGGGACTCAGGGACTCAACATCATGTATGAAAATCAGAGGGAGAATTTGTCCTTAGAAGGTAGCTCTAAACAAGGGGACGTAGTACGAGATGTCTCTGGGGGATTTACATCAATAGACAATAGGAAGGGGAATGACATGCAGAATCCCCCGAGGAATAAACATCTAGAGGGAGCTATTCCTAAAGTAAGCAGTACCAACACAACTAAATTACAAAACAAATGTTTAACACTACCAGTGGGAATGCTTCCCAATAAGACAATGAGCCCAAAAACTCCGAAAATACGAAAATCCAAACCCCAATTTCTGGATTATAGGACAACTTTAATGTTGGGTACCCCCAATCCAGAGAATAAGGAAGCATCAGGATTAAAAGAGAAACCATCGAGAAGCTCTCTAGGAGGTAAGAGTAAAAATAGAGATAAACAGAAAATGAGTGAAAAAGAAGGAACGAATCAGACCACCATGTTGCCTTTTTTAGGGAAGGGCAAAAGAAACAGAAACACGTTAGAGGGCGGAGAGGAGGGAAGCACTCCAAAAAAATCAAAAGAGTAATATCCTCCAGCTCAGTTCCAGAGGCAGACCTTACATCAATGGTGATTTATAATTTAAGTAATAGGGTCCTCACAGAGCCTGAAATTACAATATTAGGTAAGGGTCTAAAATTTGCCCCCTCATCGAAGGTTAATAAGTTCAGTACTTATATTGACATAAAAAGATATATAAGGAAATTATGCCTAAAGAAATATTTCATGAAACATGCTAAAGGTGGTGAAAGCCCCATTAATGAATCTTATTTTTGTCATTCAAATCTAAAACCACAATTTTGTTTTTTTCCTAGCTGTGAATACAGCAAAGCTATGACAACTTTTGAAACAATGGTTGTAAGAGACCTCAAAAGGATTAACATCAAGAATAGAATACAGGATAATCTAACCAATACAGAGAGAAGGGCTATGAGATCGTTAAGAGAAGATGAGTCTATAGTAGTACGACCTGCAGATAAGGGGGGTGGGGTGGTTATTCAGGGGTTGGAAGATTACATGACAGAGGCCGAGAGGCAACTCACAGATGAAGATACCTATAAGTCCTTGAAAGGGGATCCAACTAATCAATACAAGAGAGAATTAAAGAACCTACTAGATGGGGGGAAGGATGTGGGGATAATAAACAGAAAAGAATATGAGTTCATAATGAATGATAACCCCAGAATACCAGTATATTACCACCTCCCCAAGGTGCATAAACAATTGACAAACCCTCCAGGTCGCCCGATCATATCGGGCATAGGTTCCTTGACTGCCAATCTTTCGAAATACGTAGATGGTTTTTTGCAAAAACAGGTAGTTTTAACCCCAGCCTATTTGAAGGACACGGGCCACTTTTTAAGGGAGTTGGAGAAGGTGGAATGGACTAGAGGTGACATACTATGCACTTTAGACGTGAGCTCTTTATACACAGTCATAGAGCATGATAAAGGTATTTTGGCAACGGAATATTTTCTTCGGAAAGATGGAAAGTTGAGGGATGAACAGGTTAAATTTATATTAGACAGTATGATGTTTATCCTTAAACACAATTATTTTTATTTTGATGGTGCATTTTATCTTCAACGCACTGGAACAGCTATGGGTACGAGGTTCGCGCCGGCGTTTGCAAATTTGTACATGGCCCACTGGGAGGCTCATACCCTTGACCAGTGGGCGTTGTGCTCCGGCGCGGGCCTCGTATTCTGGCGACGTTTTATTGACGACGTATTTTTTTATTTGGCGGGGTTTATTTGGGATCAATACTTATAATCTCAAATTTACGGTCGAATTTAGTGAATTATCGGTCGATTTTTTGGATCTCAACGTTTTTATAGAAGCAGATTTGCTACATACGCGAACTTTTTTTAAACCAGTGGATTGTAACAGTTTTATTAATATTGACAGCTGTCACCTATCTAGGTGGCTTACAAATGTACCTAAAGGTCAATTTTTTCGCCTGAAGCGCAACTGTTCCAGGCCAGAAGATTTTATGCAAGAGGCAGGAGCTTTAAGTGAACGTTTCAGGGAAAAGGGGTATGAGGACAACTTGTTAGAAACAGCTTTGAAAGAAACAGAGATGATGAATAGAGATGTACTTTTGACAGGAAAGAGAGGCTCAGTCACCAGATCAGATCTCTGCCCAGCCCTCCTTATGGATTATTGTGAACAGGCCGGAAAGGTCAAAAATATCATTAACAAGTATTGGGGAATATTAAAAGAGGATGAGTTACTGAATGCACATTTAGAGGAATTTCCTAGAATTATATATAGGAGGAGTACTAATGTGGGGCAAATAATAGCACCTACAGAGCCAAATCCCCCCTGCCTTTCCAACCGCAGGGGAGGCAGATTTAGAAGGTGTGGAGATTGTGGGATGTGTGAAGCAGCTGGAGGTTCGAGAGTGACACAGGAGGTCACTTCATTCCATAATGGGGAAACCGTTCCGATTAAGGGTAACTTTTCATGCTCCACTAAGGGGTTAATTTATATGATCAGCTGCCCCTGTAACAAGCAGTATATAGGGCGTACGAAATGTACTCTAAAGAAAAGAATGGGAGAGCATCTCTATAATATATCAAGAGGGTATGAAAAACATCCGCTATCTATGCACTATAAGATGGCACACAATTGCCAAGTACGGGGCTCCTTATTCTGTGGTGTGGAGAAGGTTGAAAAAGAATGGAGAGGAGGGGATTATATTAAAAAATTATCCCGCACAGAATCTGCATGGATTTTTAAAATGGATACTATGACCCCAAAAGGGCTAAACTGTGACTTTGAATTGTATGCATTTTTAGGCTGATGTATAGTGTGTTCTTCAGACTGTCTGCGGAAAGGGGGAGGAGTTTTTTATGATTGTTGCAATGATTGTGTATTTACACATATTAAAAGAATTTCCGGGTTATTATATGTATATACATATATTTTTAGAATTTAGTTTTTTATGGCGAAATAAGAGAATCAGAGCAGTCACTTTATTGTGAGAATTAGACTGGATATAGCTAATGCATAAAATGAATCACATTATAGAGACTTTTTATACAAATTATTTAATCAGTGTGGCACCAAGCACAGAATGATATTTACAAACTGCCGAAAAATGCTAGAGAAATGCCAAAAAAACGCTATAAAAATGCTGGACAAATGCTAAGAAATGCTGAAAATGCCAGAGAAATGCTAGTAAAATGCTGGGGAGACGCCAGCGATCATCTGTATGTGGAAATGGATGGGCCAAATTGTGTGCCAGCAGTGGAATAAGGAAGTCGCAGCATGCTAATCAATCTCTAGGGTGAAGGGGCGGAGTTCTGAGGAGGAGTGTACGCTGATAAGCGGTGGACAGGCGGCGAATGGACAGCTCTGAAGAAGAGGGGCGTACCCCTTGAAACGTCAGCAACCCTGCGCCGCACGAAAGAGTGACGTCACTGAAAACGAATCCACCGCTGTGGAGCGTTACACTTCCGCATACGGACTTGCATCTATCCGGAATCCGGAAATTTAGCCCTGACCCTGACACTGCTATACTTCTAGCCTCTCCGCACCCACGTTATTGGCCAAACAGGTGCCGGATTGAGGCAGAACGTGGAGCTGTGATCTTGCCCTAACACAGGAGGGTAACGTATGAGCAACTTTACAATTGCACCTTGATTGAAGACTGAACTTTGGGTCAGCCATTGCCGGGCAGGCGGGCTGGTTGGGATCCACATTGGAAACAGTGTGACACCTAAAACTTGAAGTGCACATCAGTGCCTAGCATTTGTGCTTATACACATTGAAGATTATATGCTTAACTTTGTTTATGTGCCTGTGCAACTTTGGTTTTTTGATTCTTTACTGGGATCCCTGTTTTTTCAGCATTTTTTGCACGTACTCACTGCAGTGAGGCTGAGTGAGTGGTGTGAGAGTTGAATGTCTGTGTGAAGTGGGGAAGGTGCTACAAGGTTATTTGTGGTCTAGGATCAGTGATCATTGTTTTAATTTATCTGGATTATTAAAGATATTTATCTTTTAAGCGCTGTGGACATTTTTTGAGAACTTTATATATTATGCATGTCATATATCCCAATTGTTTAATAAACAATACATTTTATATACTGTTTGTTTTGTCTCCTAAAAACCCCATTCGTTATGGACATTTTCTTCTTTGCATGCTTACCCTCATGTGAAGCTGAATATGTTTAAACACATTCTGTTTTAGGAAAGCATGCGTGTACCAGGAATAGGAATTTTAAGGACAACTATTGCTAAAAAAAAATGTAAAATTTAAAATGTAAGTCTATAATTATGTATAGAATGGACATTTGTTCAAGAGTAAAATGCACTATAAATTTATTTTTCCTATGTTGCAGTCACTTACAACAGATTGTTGACATCTGACAGATCTGTCAAGTTTATGGACTATTGAAACTCCTCATGGCATAGATAGCTACAGGTGCCCTTTAGTATTAGGTAGCCAGAGCTATCCTCAGTATTAAAGCTAATAAGAATCCATGTGTTACTAAAAAAAAGTCAGATACTCACCTAAGGAGAGGGAAGGCTCGGTCCTAATGAGCCTTCCCTCTCCTCTCCCGGTGCCCTCGGTGCTGCGGTGGCTCCCCCGTTCAATTCCCCCGCCGCGGGGACTTCGGAAGTCATCGGGAGTCGAGTCCTCCCAAAAACAGGTGGCTCCATACTGTGCACATGCGAGTGCATCATAGAGGGCAGGGCGCTCGCGCGTGTGCAGTGTAGAGTGGCCACTCTTCGGGAGCACTTGGGCTCCTGAAGCATTTCCGAAGCCTCCCTTCGGCGAGGAAACAGCGGTATTTGACCAAAACGTTTGAATACCGCTACGGGGGAGCCAGCGCAACAGTGGGGACCGGGAGAGGAGAGGGAAAGCTCTACGGGACCCAGAGCCTCCCTCTCCTTAGGTGAGTATCTGACTTTTTTTTTTTCAGTGTGGGTTCCCATTAACTTTAAGTAGATAGAGGTGCCACCATGTAATAGGTAGCTAGTGGTGACCCCGACTGAAGGCAGATCTGGTCAGTGAAACGTCGAGACCCGGGGAAGTAACCTCTCATTTACACTTCACTCGGGACTCAGCATAGGTAAGGCTGGAGGGAGGCACTTGGGGAAGGGAGTTAGCTGCCTTTCCAACATCAAGGGCCTGATTCACAAAGCGGTGCTAACAGTTAGCACGCTGGTGAAAAGCCCTTTATCATGCCTAAACTCAGTTTAGGTATGATAAGTTTAGGTGTGATAAGTTTAGGTGTGATAAGTTTAGGCATGTTAAGTTTAGGTGTGATAAGTTTAGGCATGATAAGTTTAGGTGTGATAAGTTTTTAGGCATGATAAGTTTAAGCACCAACTGGGTTAGCACCGCAGTGCACAGCTGATCAAAAGTTTTGCACTAGCAAAGTCTGGTGCACATCGCATAGAGTTTAATGGCGCTGCTTTGTGTGCGGGACTTTGCACGCTATCTAAACTTATCTAAACTTAGCATGCCTAAACTTATCACACCTAAAATTATCACACCTAAACTGGCTTTTCACCAGCGTGGTGCAATGGTTATCACGCCTAAAGTCTCTAACTGGGTTAGCACCGCTTTGTGAATCAAGCCCCATGTGTCTGTAGGCACATGTCTACAATGCTTTATGGTAAATCCAGACCTGCTCTCAACTGTCCCTCTTTTGCAGGGACAGTTCCTCTTTGGGAACCAAATCCTCTGTCCCTCTTTCTTCCTCATTTGTTCCTCCATTAAGACTGATGTACAGATCTGTTTTAATCCATGCATTTTTCTACATAAAAATGTGTTTAACTAACGCTAAACATTATTCCCATCAATTAAATTGATATACTGTATTTCTTATTTTTATTTTATAATGTTCACATGACAACAAAATTAATGATAGAGAGGGTGTGGTTTGAGTGATGAAACTACATTTTTTGGGTTATGAAAAATTTCTGAGTTACAAAAAGTTTCCCATTCTCCTAATGCTTCCTGGAAGCATACGATCACGCTTCCAGGTCCTTTGGCTGTGGCCTTCTTGTGGCCAAATAGTAAAACTACACCCACATCTATTTTTTACTAAACAAATACATTTTACATTTAAAATTAGATGTTAACCTCCCACACCACAAATTACCCAAATTAAATTTTTAATAAAAAAAAAAAAAAAATTACAATGAAAAAAAACAACAACAACATAAATAGTTACCTAAGGGTCCATTGTGATAGGGACATAATTTAAATATGTGTAATTAGCGGGACAAATGGGCAAATAAAATACATGGGTTTTAATTACGGTAGCATGTATTAATTTCCAACTATAATGGCCAAAAACTGAGAAACAATAATTTTTTTCCATTTCTTTCTTAATATGCCTGTTAAAATGGATTTAGAATAAATTAATTCTTAGCAAAATGTATCACTCAAAGAAAGCCTAATTGGTGGCGGAAAAAACAAGATAAAGATCAATTCATTGTGATGAGTAGTGATTAAGTTATTGGCAAATGAATGGGAGGTGAAAGTTGCTCAGATGCAAAAAATAAACAACCTTGCGTTAAGTTTCCATCTTTCTTATTTCAAAAAGTTGGGAGTTGGGATTCAGATTTTCATGTCTATGCCTGGAGGTGAAATATATGGTTGATTGATGACAAAGGGGTGAGATGGAACTTACATGACACGTGCAGTGACACCGGCGGAGAGATACTGCCGTCTTCATCGTCCTTAGCCAGGCAATGATAGACTCCACTGTCACTTCTCTTCACATGTTCAAACAGCAGAGTGCGGTCACTGCTCTTCTCCAGCCGCTTGCTGTTCTTGTACCAGATGTATTCCATCCTGTCCAGCTGGGACCCCAATACGTCACATGTCAGCGTCACTCGCTCCCCTTCCGAAGCCTCTGTGGACGGGCTCGCCAGGACTCTTGCAGCTGCAACAGATAATGGTGTGTGGTCATGGGCGTGTGCTGTCACTTTATCTTTACACTAGAGGTGGCCATCTATCTTTTGCAGGCCGATTGACCATTGGATTCGATCATTTTATCAAATCGGATGGAAATTGGCCCTACAAAATGTCCGCTTGATCAATGATTTGATATATTTTATGCTTAAATCAGTCAAATGCATCGATTGTACATGCTGGAAAATATTGGTCAAAAGCGCTCGACTGACTGTGCGGCAGTATCACTAAAAACACTAAAAGTAAAATCTACACTACGTATGCAAAAAACCTTTATAAGGGTTGGCTTTGGCCAACTGGCTTTAAAATGGAAAAATAATTCTCCCTGAATCCAGGTGGCAGTCAGATAAAATCCCTCGATCAACTCTGCCGAGAATGACCTAGTAATTATGGTCCTGGATGTCCTTCAATGCAGTGAAAGCATCCAGACCCTCATTGAATTCAGGTTTAACATTTTGGGTGCAACTGACCATACTCTCATATGCTGTAGTTTCTGGACGTAGATGCTTTTATGGTCATGAAGAGATCTAAGGTACTTCAGAGCAGATAAGCAGATCATGAATGACATAGACTAATATTAACTATACATACTCTGCACAGTAAACTGTAACGTCTCTGATATGGATCCAATGTCATTTAGGGCAGTGCAGTTGTATTTTCCATCATCCTCCATCTTAATGTTATGAATGTTCAGCGACAGCTCATTGTGAGATGAGGAAACCGTGTATCGGTCATTTGTAGAGCGTATACTTCCTCTGGAAGCCACCAGCTGGTCCTCTCTGTACAGCATTAGTTCAGCTGCTGGATAGCTCTCTACCACACAACGGATGAAAGCCGACCGACCGTTTTTCGTGTCTTGGAAAGATCGGACCTGTAGGTGTCTTGGAGCATCTAGAGTATGGAGACCAACAACAGACCAACAACAGAAGCGTTAGTCTTTCCATGAATGGCAGCCATAATTTTGTAGTTAGATTTTACAGTTTCATTACCAATTCATTTGTAAACCTAGATGCCCTGAAATTACAGCCAGAGTCTTGGATAACCGAACACTACAGCATGGAGCTGCTGGACTTGTCAAGCAGGTTGCTTGACAAGTCCATCAGGAGCAAAGATGTTCAAATGTCTGGAGACTCGTATAACCACAAATTAAATCTGGAGACCAGTATACCCCAACAATTATGCCTGAAGACCAGTATACCAAGCAATTATGTCTGGAGTGGAGACTGGTATACCCAACACTTACATTGTCGTCTGGAGACTAGCATACCCAACAATTACAACTGGAGATTCGTATACCTAACAATTACATCTGGAGACTAGTATACTCAAAAATTATGTCGGGAGATTGTTCTACCCAACAATTATGTCTAGAGACTAGTATCCCTAACAATTATGTGTGGAGACTAGTGTACCCAAAACATTATGTCTGTAGACTGTTATATCCAACACTTATGTCTGGAGACTAGTATATCCAACACTTATAACTGGAGACTAGAATACCCAACAAATACATCTGGAGTCAAGGATATCCACCAATTACGTCTTGATCCTGGGGGTGGGGGGTAGGTTAGACATTAGAAAGAGGTCCACACTGAATATGTAGGTTATTTTTAGGCATTAGGAACAGTGTACCACATTGACGGAATGATTGATACATTACCACACCCAAAGGCAAAATACAAGAGTGGCTGTATTAAACATACCAGAGGGAAAGACAATAAGCTCAGTTATATTCCGTTTAAGTTAGTTTTTAAGTGGGGTTTCATGAATCATGATTAATATAAAAGTGGTACTGGGGGCCAAAATAAAAAAATACGTTTTTAAACGGAGGTAGTAATATAGAGTGAGTAGAGAACATGGTCAAAAACAGAGCCTTGTGTAACCCGAACAGAGAGAAATGAGGAGAGGAGGAGGCACATTTGAACATAATCTTGAAGGATCATTTTAATAACTATGATGAGTCCAGTAGAGTGCAGGACTTCCAGCAGCTGTTTAGCAGATGTAGGGACAAGGGATATCTCTAAAGCAGGGATGTCGAACTCATGTCCTCAAGGAGTGAGGACCTCACACATTTTTGGCACTTCTCAAGTTAAGGTGTGGTTCATCAAGTAGAACATATTACTCTATTTCTCAGTCCATACTAAACACTGGCTTGACTATGGCCCTTGAGGACTGGAGTTTGACACCGGTGCTTTAATGAGACTGCGGAATTCTGCAATAAGCGATACTCATTTCTACAGCTGTTGATCAAGCGATAGGAAATTTGATGGAGAAGCGCAAAAGCACCTCACAGCAAAAGGCTGTGTTGTATCATTTATTCACCAGTTATGATAATGAATCAATGTCTAGTTAATCAAGGACTTCTTTATGATCCTGGTAGGACTTCATACTCACATTTCACCAGCATAGTGACTGGGGCTGAGGTTTTGCTGATCTCATTGTTCCTCGCTTCGCAGGAATAAGTCCCAGATTCAGAACTAGAGACTGAGGCAAACTGAATCAGAGGATCCTGAACCTCCTCCAGCAAAGCATTGTTTTTGTACCAGCTGAAGGTGTAATCTCCACCCTCTGATGTGCTCTTCAGGGAGCAGGTGAGGTTCACTCGGTCTCCTTCTTGTACATCTGTAGAGGGATCCACCACGATACTTGGCACTGTGCAAGAGGGAAGAAGAGACAGTGATCTTTCACATCAGCTCTTAGCTCATACAAGACGTAAAAATAGCTGAATAATATCTCTAATACCTCATACTTCCCTTCCTAAGATCTCATTAGAAAACACCATGAACTGAGACGGGGTTCCGGCTGATACGGGGTTCCAGTGAATCTTATTTAATTGACAATGGCCTCAATTCACTAAGCTTTATCAAACACTTTATCAAACATTTGATAATTTACCTCATGGGTAAAATCTAATTTTGAATTCACTAAGGTGTTATAGATTTATTGAATGTTTTATTGATAAAACATTCGATAAATCTATAACACTTTAGTGTTTATAGTGTTTTATAAAGTGTTTGATAAAGCTTAGTGAATTGAGGCCAATGTGTTGCGACACTAACGTTTAAGCATTAGCGTACCTATGTGTTTTTTAATGTACACCAGAGATGCATTTTAGCACGGTGGCTTAGTGGTTAGCACTCTCGCCTTGTAGCGCTTAGTCCCCGGTTCAAATCCCAGCCAGGTCAACATCTGCAAGGAGTTTGTATGTTCTCCCTGTGTCTGTGTGGATTTCCTCCAGGCACTCCGAATTCCTCTCACATCCCAAAATATACAGATAAGTTAATTGGCTTCCTCCTAAATCGGCCCTAGACTATGATACATGCACTACATTATACATACATAGACATACGATTATGGTAGGGATTAGATTGTGAGCCCCTCTGAGGGACAGTTAGTGACAAGACAATATACTCTGTAAAGCGCTGCGTAATATGCAGGGCTGTGGAGTCGGAGTCGTGGAGTCGGAGTCGTGGAGTCGGGCAATTTTGGATGCCTGGAGTCGGAGTCGGAGTCGGGAAAAAATGCACCGACTCCGACTCCTAATGAATTTGTAACTGTAATTAAAATAGAAAATATGATAAAATGTTCTATTTCTCAGATAATAGTCATTAAAAATAATGTATATTACAGTATATATACAGTAATAGCTGTGCTTAGTCCACAAAAATGAAATAAACCAATCAAAATTAGTTACTTGTGCTGCTTCAATAAAGCAGTCCCCGTATTTTTAAGGTCAGATATACATATCTGATTGTGACTGTATATATGATGCGTACACAGGAATCTCTTATATATACTAAATAACATCTATGCTGTAAGAATAAAGCCTGATGTGTAGCTGTGTCACTAATAGAGATGGTCAACGAGATGGAAATAATTCTGCATTGATGCTGATTTATGCAAATGTATGCACTCCCTTTGCTGATAAAATAATTTGATATGTTATTAAAATTTGGTTTGGTGACTACAAATTAAAGGGTAACTGAGACGGATGAAAAGTAAAGTTTTATACATACCTGGGGCTTCCTCCAGCCCCCTTCAGGCTAATTAGTCCCTCACTGTCCTCCACCACCCGAATCTTCTGCTATGAGTCCTGGTAATTCAGCCAGTCAGCGCTGTCCGGCCGCATGCCGCTCCCACAGCCAGGAACATTCTGCACCTGCGCAATAGTGCTGCACAGGTGTAGTATGCTCCTGGCGGCGGAGTGCGTGCATGCGCACTACGCCTGACTGGCTCAAGTACCTGGACTCATAGCAGAAGATCCAGGTGGTGGAGGACAACGAGGGACTGATTATCCTGAAGGCGGCTGGAGGAAGCCCCAGGTATGTATAAAACTTTAATTTCATCTGTCTCAGGTTTACTTTGTTACACAGTAGTACTATACTCTACATATGCACTCCCCACACAGCCGCAGGGAATCCACTGAGAATGCTGTGCACATTGAACACAGAGGTGTTGTCTGTCACCCATAAACCTTGTTCAGATTGTGCATGAAGAACGTGTAATAGAGGAAGAATCTCCTCATTCCCCTGCAGAGTACCTGCACATCATTCTTACATGTACCCACACTTACATTGCCTAGGGCCTGATAGATGTTCTTTGTTCCGGTCTGTACCTTTTACAACTACTCTTACCAAGGACTAGTTTTAGTCTAAAGGGAATAAATATAGTAGTCTACATATCCTTCTCACTTCAGTTGTCTTGTAAAATTCCTAAGCGTTGGCAGTTAAGAGATGAATTTCATGTTACATACTTTTAATCAACAAAATTGTAATATGCAAATTAGAGGAGTCGGAGTCGTGGAGTCGGAGTCGGAGTCGGTGGAATCCTAAACTGAGGAGTCTGAGTCGGTGGATTTTTGGACCGACTCCACAGCCCTGGTAATATGTAGGCGCTATATAAATACTAAAATAGATAAATAAATAAACTTTAAGGAAAATGAATAATTCTTCACGTAATTGGGAAAAAAATCATACAAACAGATGGATTCATGGGCAACATTTAACATTTTTCTAAAAAAATAAATAAAAAAAATGTATGTATAAAAGCATGTTTAGTACATAACAAAAAGGCCAGTTTACCATTTTTTTTATTAGCAAAGACAAATAGAGGACCATGCCATTACTCGTGAAATATTTTCCCTTTTCTTGTAGCTGCTCCAGACTGAGCGAGCTGCCAGGAGAGTGAGTGTTCCCTCAACTAGTAAACAGCTATCACTTCCCAGCACCCCTACTCATTCTCCTCAGAATCACTTGACTCCGCCCAACACCTCCCTCTTCTGTTGATAACTCTTTGTGCTCAGCACTGCAGCTGCAGCACAGCAGTGTCTCATCATCTTCTTGTCAAGTTCCTCCCTGCTCCGTGTGTAACACTAATAAAACATTCATCTCCTCCCACACACTTCTCTTTTATTTAACCCTTTCTAGAAAGACACCGTGTAGGGTGTGGAAGGTGTTAAATGTGTTTTTTACATAGACTGAGTCAGGACAGGGAGATAAAACTCAGCTGAGCTGTAGCTGCCGTGCTCACCATAAAGAGTTAATTCCTCAGGAGAAGAGGGAAGTAGTGGAGGTGTCGGGTGATCAGCTCTGTGCTCATAAGAAAAGACACACTGTTCCCCTGTTCCATCTCCTTCTTGGCTACCTCATATAGGTGATGATAGGACTGGGGGGGGGGGGGGGGGGGAGTTTGAACAGCGGCTAGAGGCCTGGTCTGTCCAATTAAACTGCAACTATTTCTCAACAAGAAAGGGAAATAGAGGACCTAGCCAACCAAATGCTTCTTATAAACTGTAATAAGAAGTACAGGCTTTGTGCATTGCTAATTAGTACAAATTTACTATCAAATGCATTTAAAGGGAACCAGAGACGAAGCACCCTTGTGTATTTTACCATGTATATCAGTAAGAACATTAGAGAAAACACTTACCATGCTGTCTGTTTCATCCTCACTGCTAAAAGTGTCTGTTAGCAGCAGTCACAAGAATCCCAGACTGAGCAATTAAATCTGGCTTTGCTGGGAATGATTATTGCTGAGTCATTATAGCAAAGCCACAAGGGGGCAGGCTTGGGCTTGAAATAACACCACAGAAGACAGACTTAGCTATAATCTTTCTGTAGCAAAGCTAGACGGAGCAGCCTGACTTCTCAGTCGGGGGTTCTTATCAGTGGTGATAACAGTCAGATTACACAGAGAACAATGAAACAAAGGGCAGATTAGGTGTTTACTGTCATGTTCCCACTGATTTATAAGGTAAAATACGAGAGGGTGGTTCATCTCTGGTTCTCTTTAATGTGTACCTGAACTAAATCTCAGGTCAAAAGTCAAATACGTACCCATGAAGAGGGAAGCCTCTGGATCCTGTAGAGGTTTCTCATGCTGCCCTCTGGTCCACCGTTGCCAAGCTCCTCCCCCTCCCTTCCCCCCAGGAATCCGACAAGAGCTAGTCAGATACCAACCTTGCACCATGCTCCTCTTCAAGGACAAGGGCGGCCGTACTTGGCAAGCTACTACTGGTCAGGCATGGTCGTACTCCTGCGGGTGCAGTGTGACTGCTCTCACGCATGAAGAGCAGAGCGGTCTCAATGTGCAGGACGGTCCCGGGCAGTGGTGGAAGTCTGAAGGACAGTGTGGGAGGATCAAGAGGCTTTGTGGCATGACTAGAAAGGAACAGTCCCTGCAGGGGGGCCCAAAGCTGTTTTGGGTGCCCAACTTCTAACCTTCCCTTCCTCCGATACAGTCGACTATCCTTCAGATCAGGTGTTTTTGTGGCTACACTTATTATGGGTGTGAAGATCATGATGACCAGGCCCGGTCCGCCCATGATGCCAAGTGAGGCAACTTCCTCAGACGGCAGAAGTCTGGGGGCAGCACCAGGCAGAAACAGGAAGTGAAGAGAGTGCCTGGCCAAGCTATACTGAGGGCAACTATACCTGGCTACCTACCTATACTGAGGGTGTTGCGCATCCTCACAAGTTTGCTTCAAGGAAACAAAAAATCTAGAACCGGCCCTGATGATGGCCATGCTTGTTTTATGGCCCTTGTGAGATGAGCCCTAAGGCTGTGGAGGGCACTGAAGGGAAGCAAGGGAAGGGGTGTGAACATTAGGCGGGCCTTATCAAAGTTTTGCTGGGGGCCCCCATGAATTATAGCTACGCCCCTGAGAGGCTTCCCTCTCCATAGGTAAGTATTTAATTTTTGACCTGAGGTTCACCTCGGGTTCACTTAAAAAGAAATGGGAGGCAGAACTAGGGTTGTATAAAATATTCAGTCTCTAGGAAATTCACTTCTCTTATCTCGACTTGCACCTATAAATGATACCACATATAAAGCTGTAAACACGGATCAGTCATGTGCTGCTCACTCGGAGTGATGAATCTTAATGAGCCGGCTGTCTGGCCGTAGGAGTTGTTGGCGTGGCAGCTGTAAGTGCCCTCATCCTCCATGACCACATCCAGAATCTCCAGCTGTAAAACGTTAGCAGAAGACTGAACTTTGTATCTTTTGTTGGAAGGACTTTGCAGGCTTGAAGCCACCAGAGTTCCTCCTCTGGACAGGAAGAGCTGAGAAGGCGGGTCACTGCGCACTGCACAACGAATGGCGGCTGTCAGCGGGTCATGGCTGGACACCAGCGACGTTACAGAGAGGTCTCTAGGAGAATCTGCAAGAAAGAAAAGGTCCGGGTTACTTCTCTGGTAGACAATATATGGAGACCCACATGAGAGCAAACAAGCTTTTCAACACTTTTTTGCTGGAAAATGTTGACATTTGTGGTATGGTGCTGATAGTGAATAGCATTCTCCTATTGCAGTGCTAGGGAATTCCTGGTTCAGTCCTTGGCCAGTGAACAATCTGCTTGGAGTCTGTATGTTCTCCCATGTCTGTGAGGATTTCCTCTGATTAACGCATTGGCACCAGGTGCGTTACCGCAATAAAGCATGCATTGCGATAGGTGTTGTTCCATGCATTACCATAGCAACGCACGTGCTGTTGCAATTATGCGCATGGCGCTAATGGGTGGTGCTCCCATGGCACTAGTAAAGGTAAATTTGCCAAGTGCGCTCCCGGCAAGGCAACTTTACCGCAGTTTAACTGCATCAGATCCATAGGCCCGTAATCAGCACACAGTGGCGTAGCTAAGGAGCTGTGGGCCCCGATGTAAGTTTTACATTGGGACCCCGCAAGCACTCTATACATAGCAATTGATACGGTGCACCAAAACCTGCCAATGGCAACTACAGTGTCAGAGGTGCAAGAAGGGGATGGGGAGCAGTTAGGAACAATGTAATCCTACCGTGGATTGGTATGAGTGGCAGCGGGTGCAGGGTGCAGTATGGGCAGCCTAACGGCCGTTTCGCACGGCGGTGCTTCTTTTGAGGCTAAACCTTTCTCTTCACCTGTGACAATTACCTGACATGTATGTCCTGAGCACGCAGTGTGCCACCGTGGATGTCTAAATTGGATGTATATTTTCCTGCTGACACATATAGGGCCAATTTACGTAGTGCCGACCATCTGTGAGTCTTTTTTCTCCTGGAATACGATATCACTTTGTTAGTGGGTGTGTTTATAGATAAGGGCAGTTTGAGCTGTCATTTTTTTCCCCATGCCTGCCAGTAAAGTTGCTGACCTCATGTTGGATCACACAACATGAACGAATTACAAGGCAAGCATCAGTCATTTCTTGATCTATCTTTTATTTTTTAACTTCTGCCTTTGCAATGTCTCGAATTTATTTTTTACCCCATACTACTATCTTCTGGTAAAGGTGGTCTCTAATTACAATCAGAGAGAATAGACCACTGCGGGAATGGGAGGAAATGGAACTTACAGAGCACATGTAGCGTGACCGGCGGTGACGTGCTGCCACCCTGCTTGTTATGGACTCTGCAGTAATAGGAGCCAGCGTCCTGCGGTGACACCCTGAGGAAAGTGAGGCTGTTCCCTTCTGGGTCCTCCATCAGCCGGTTGTCATTCTTGAACCAGGAGTAGCCACTTCCTTCCTCAGAGCTTCTTGTAGCCGCACAGGTCAGCCGGACCTCCTTGCCTTCTTCTACGTCTGCAGATGGCGACACCACCACCCTGGCCACTACCAAGGAAGATAAAGTGCACTTAGTTACATGGAAACACCACAAAGGAAAGGAGACAGACAGGATGCACGATTTCCCTATGTTCTTTTATCATCAAATTACTGATTTGTTGAGTTATTTCCTGTGTTTTTTATTGTAATTCAAAGAACCACTATCACAAAAGAAGTAAACACTTCACTTTTGTGCTGTGACGTAGCTAACGAGCTTTGGGCCCCATTGCAAGTTTTTCATTGGGCCCCTCAAGCATCCTATACAGAACAATTCATATGAAGACAAAAATCCTGCCAATAACATCTACCACATGAGAGGTGTAAGCCAGAGGTGCCCACACTTTTTCATCTTGAGAGCTACTTTAAAAATTAGCAAGTCAAAATGATCTACCTATGTACAATTTTAGGAGCACGCTTGTATATACAGAATGGAAAATGTAGTGCGCTTGGGATCTACCATGAAGTCCTTTGCGATCTACCCAATGGGCACCACTGGTGTAAGCAGAGGAGGGGGACTGTTTGTTAACAACCGCCACTATTCAAAGCATATATAGAAGTGATCATTCTCAGCATAGCGCCATTGAAAAGATAATATTGTGGTTGAGGAAGGCCCTTGAGTGAGCCCCTCTGGTCCAGGGGCCCTGGTGCATTTGCAACCTCAGCAGTCATATATTAGTTTCACCTTTTACGTTGCATTACTGAAATAACTGGACTTTTTCACAATATTCTCATTTTTCGAGTTTCACCTGTATATATTCTATTGTAACTCAACTGCACAAGGCAATGTATAAAATGAATATTCTAGCCGGGGTTTGGGACTTGGAGGTGGCTGTTTCCAGAATAGCTGTTGATGGAGCTGCTGACAGTCAATGATCCTAATCATCTTCACATGGTCCTGATTGTCCATCACTCACACTTTATGCATTTAACTCAATTACAATACGGGCAATTAGCAGGGCAGCTCATTCGCTATTGTGCTGTCACTGTGGCTCTCAGCACACTGAGCCAGGTCATAGCTCAGGACAACACTCAGAATCATATAATGGCAGAGTAATGCCCAGCGGGAGGCCTGGAGTCTCTTATTCCAATGCAAGAACTGTTACCAGGAATCATTGCTGGGAGATGAAATAACACAACCTGTCTGTAAGGGAGGAATTTATACCTTTGTGTCTTAAAGGACCACTATTGCGAAAATTTTTAAAATGTAAAATACATGTAAACACATACTAATAAGAAGTACAGTTCTTCCAGAATAAAATAACCCGTAAATTACTTTTCTCCTATGTTGCTGTCACTTATAATAGGTAGTAGAAATTTGACAACGTTGACAGGTTTTGGAGTAGGCCATCTCCTCAAGGGGGGATTTTAGTGTTTTGTTTACTTAAAAAAAAAAACAACAACCCTGGAAGAGATCTATACAAATATGCCAAATGCCCCCCCCCCCCCCTCATACTCCACTCCCACCACGATATTTTGGAAGTTGGAAGGAGCAACTGCCAATCACTGAGTGCTCTTAAAATAAATATATAGACAGCATTGGAGGTTCACTTCCTCATCGGCTAAAGCTCTGTAGCCCATATGCAAATATGCAATTAACTCTTTCTGCCAGGTAATATTTTCAAATGTGTCATTAGAATGTCTTTTAAACCACAAGCAAGCAAAAAAAAAATAAATTTCAAAATAATTTTGATTGTACTAATTAACCGGTTCAGCACCGCAGTGCCGAAAATCTCATGCATCCGAGCAACGTTCACCTCCCATTCATTCGCCAATAACTTTATTGCTACTTATCACAATTAATTGATCTATATCTTGTTTTTTCTGCCACTAATTAGACTTTTTTTGGATAGTACATTTTTCTGAGAATTATTTTTTTCTAAATCCATTTTAACAGGAAGCTTAAGAAAGAAATGAAAAAAATTCATTATTTCTCAGTTTTTGGCCATTATAGTTTGAAATCAATATACGTTACTGTAATTAAAACTCATGTATTTTATTTGCCCATCTGTCCTGCTTATTACACCATTTACATGATGTCCCTATCACAATTTATGGCGCCGATATTTTACTTAAAAATAAAGGTGCATTTTTTCAATTTGCGTCCATCACTATTTATAAGCTTATAATTTTAAATAATATAATAACATATTCTCTTGACATGCATATTTAAAAACTTGGGTAACTATTTATGTTGTTTTTGTTTTGTTTTTTATTGTATTTTTATAAAAAAAAATTATAAAAAATGTATGTGGGTAATTTTTGGTGTGGGAGGGAAACTGCTAATTTTAAATGTAAACTAATAGAATTGTTTAATTAAAAATGTATGTGGGTGCAGTTTACTATTTTTATTACAGTAAAAAAAAAGTCCTGGATGCGAACGATCTCGCATCCAGGAACTAAAAAGAAGAAGAGAAGTTTCCTGGGGGCAGAAATACAGTGCTCTCTGAATAGAAAGCGTCGGTATTTCTCCGGGGAAGTTAGATCGGTGAATGGGAGTTATATTCCCATTCACTGATCGGGGAGCTAGCGGCGGGCGGCGGGAGCGTGCGTGGGGGTGTGCCCGATTGCGCGCACCATTAGGCGGCAGCAGCAGTGGCTATCTGGACGAGTAAGCCGAACTGGTTAATCTACTTTTTGGTACTTTTTCCATTGCAAAGTGCTAAATAGTGAATCTAAAGCGAAGATGAAAAATTATCTTCTAGGGGAAAACTCAGGAGAAAAAGTTAATTGCATATGGGCCTGTGTCTCTTTACCTAATGTCTCCAACCCACTTCCCTCTAGATTGTAAGCTCACAAGGGCAGGGGCCGCCTCCTAGTGTTTCTTATTCTGCTGTAATTTATCATATGTACGTGTGCCAGTATTGGTGATGTCTCAATCCACTCATCAACTATCTATGTATTTCCTGTCTGCTGGATGTCCTGATTGTACAGAGTTTTGAACATCTCATGTATCTATGTCCCCCACTGTTTGTTTTGTACTGTGTACAGCTCTACGGATGATGTTGGTGCTATGTAAATAAAAAATACTAATAATAAAATGTACTAACGTTCTACGGTGAGCTGGATGCTGGCAGATGAATTCCCGATTGCGTTCTTGGCTAGGCAGCTGTAAGTCCCTTTGTCGAGTATCTTCACCTCCTGGATGGCCAGATTGAGGTAGTTCTTGGCAGAGGTCACCTGAAGCCTCTGGTTGGGAGCCCCATGAGAGGTGGTGCTGGCAATGGCAATACCGTTCTTGTACAGCGTCAGATCTGAGAAGGGGTTGCTGTCTACAGTGCAGCGGACCTGGGCCATGTCCCCAAGCTGAGTCTCCAGGAAGGATGTGAGAGATGGGGATCTTGGGGGATCTGCAATAGAAATAAAGAAGCCTGATCTCCCCTGCAAACTCTTACCGAAGTCCAATTATTTTTCCTTGTGATCTAGAGGCAATTGAAGCCATAAAATCAAATTCTATTTACCCACTGCTCTGTGTTTAAAATGTAGTCTACATCCTGACCTTGCATGGCAAGCATTCCAATATAATCATAAATGTGTCTGCTGTAATGAATCTTATTTCATTCAGCCTGTCTCTATTCTGGTACATTTCCAGGGAGAGGGAAGCTTGTTATCTCCCAACCCACAGTCCTGCTCCTCACTGATTAGCTGAGGGCAGTTCAGTGTGACACAAAGCTGAGAAGGGAAATACACCACACCCTTTTGCAAAAGCTGGTGAAGTGCAATTTATGCTGTGCTCACATGTGTTTACAAAGCAAGCTAGTTATGACAGTGCAGTTCCTACAGAGCGGAGAGTGGAGAGAAGGGCTAGCAATGCATACACCATTTAAGGCAGGAGAAAAAAAGAGTAAGGGATTAAATGACATCAGGATTGGCTTCAGTCAGAGGCAGTAAAGATGGAAAATGCCTGGAACAGTTTTCTGTGTATCTCACTAATATTATGAATGCAAAAGTTTGGATGTTTGTTACTCGATCACGCAACAATGGCTGAACTGATTTGAATGAAATTTGGCACACACATAGTACATTACCTGGAATAAAGTATAGGATACTTTTTATTACCATAACCAAAAAGGGGGCGGAGACAAATACAAATTTCACTGGGAAAATGTAAACTGCAGCCATTCTTACACTGTTAATGGCAGGGTTCTCAAACTTTGCACTGTTGATCAGTGGGTGACTGGGATTAATATTCAGAAAAGTGGTTGGTGCCTACAAAAGCCAATCAAAATTCACCTATTGATTTTAAAGGGGAAATTTTCATTGCTGCCATTTTTGCACTGTTAATGGCACAAGCCTCAAACCTGGTACAGAAAAAATGCACTTTTATTTCCAAATAAAATATTTGGTGCCATACATTGTACTAGGGAAAATTTTTAAGCGTTGTAATAACCGGGAAAAATAGAGCAAATCATTTTTTTCCCTTATTATTGCGATTAAAACGTGTTTAGAATAAAATAATTCTTAGCATAATGTTCCTACCAAAGAAAGCCTAATTGGTGGTGAAAAACAAACAAAAAAAAAGGATATAGATCATGTTGTTGTGATTAGTTGTGATTAAGTTATTGGCGAAAAAAAGGGAAGAGCGCTGACAGGTGAAAATTGCTGTGGTCCTAAAGGGGAAAACCCCTTAGTGGTCAAGTGATTAAGGGGAAGAGTGGGAACAAGGCAAAAAAATAATTCAAAAAGACCTTGAAGTTTAAAAAAAAATCAATTTTAAAAATGCAACTCAGAAAAATATCAGTTTAAAAACCATTTCTTCTTTGCATTTTTAAGATTGCTTTTCTCAAAAACTACAAGGTCTTTTTTTGCCATATTCTCCTCCCCTTACATACCAATTTTGGTGACCAAAGCAAGTATGAGGGATTGGCTATTAACCTCCCCGGCGTTCTATTGAGATCGCCAGGGCGGCTGCGGGAGGGTTTTTTTTTTAATTAAAAAAAAACTATTTCATGCAGCCAACTGAAAGTTGGCTGCATGAAAGCCCACTAGAGGGCGCTCCGGAGGCGTTCTTCCGATCGCCTCCGGCGCCCAGAATAAACAAGGAAGGCCGCAATGAGCGGCCTTCCTTGTTTTGCTTAGATCGTCGCCATAGCGACGAGCGGAGTGACGTCATGGACGTCAGCCGACGTCCTGACGTCAGCCGCCTCCGATCCAGCCCTTAGCGCTGGCCGGAACTTTTTGTTCCGGCTACGCTGGGCTCAGGCGGCTGGGGGGACCCTCTTTCGCCGCTGCTCGCGGCGGATCGCCGCAGAGCGGCGGCGATCAGGCAGCACACGCGGCTGGCAAAGTGCCGGCTGCGTGTGCTGCTTTTTATTTGAAGAGAATCGGCCCAGCAGGGCCTGAGCGGCAGCCTCCGGCGGTGATGGACGAGCTGAGCTCGTCCATACCGCTCAGGAGGTTAACCTCTAAAGTTGGCACGAAATTACATGAAAACTACACAAAATTTCCTGATTACATTTACAAACGAAATTACTTACGATTTTACCTGAAATTTTGCATTACAATTTTGCACTGTGATTGCGAAATTATGATGCTAAATTACGATTATGTGAAATCTGTGCTCATCACTAACCATCTTGCATAATAATATAAAATCCAGTTCAATCAGAAAGCTATGCAGTCAAAAGAATACAGGTACAATCACTGTAATTTGCACATTAAAGGTCAGATAATAATAATATGGTAGGACATTAAACTATGACTATGGTAGGATTAGACTGAGCTCCTCTGAGGACAGTCAGTGACATGACTATGTACTCTGTGCAGTGCTACAGAAGATGTCAGTGCTATATAAATACATAATAATAATAATATAGGAGGACATTAGCCTATGACTATAGTAAGGGTTAGATTGTGAGGTCATCTGAGGACAGTCAGTGACATGACTCTGTACAGTGCTGCAGAAGATGTCAGTGCTCTATAAATACATAATAATATGGTACAACATTAGACTATAACTATGGTAGGGATTCGATTGTGAGCTCTTCTGAAGACAGTCAGTGACGTGACTCTGTACTCTGTACAGTGCTGCAGAAGATGTCAGTTCTATATAAATACATAATAATAATATGGTAGGACATTAGACTATGACTATGGTAGGATTCGATTGTGAGCTCTTCTGAGGACAGTCAGCGACATGACTATGTACTCTGTAAAGCAGGGGTCCAAGGCCCACTGCCAGTCCGTGGGCAGTTTGCGGGTAGTCCACGGGTCTAGCCTCTTGCCTTCACCTCTGGCCCGCGGCCGCGCTACTGTTACCTTAGCTGACGGCCGCTTTCTCTCTTATATTCTCCTCTCCTGCATGTTATTTGGATTCACAGCAGCGTGCCCCGTGGCTGCTGTGTGGAGGCAGAAAAGGAGAGCAGCTTCCTGTAGCGGCAATGTGTATCGCCGTTACCAGGGCAACCGCTCTCCTGCTTCCTGCCTCATCACAGCAGCTGTGGGGTACGCTGCTGAGAAGAAAAATAACACGCAGGAGAGGAGAATATAAGAGAGAAAGCGGCCGCCAGCTAAGGTAGCAGCATCGGCGGCCGTGGGGAAGGGGGGGGGGTCAGGGGGGAGGAGGAGCATATACTGGAGCAACAATTCTGGGGAACTATACTACCCATACTGGAGTATTATACTAGCTACACTGGGGCACTATACCACCCATACTGGGGTACTATACTAGCTATACTGGAGCAACTATACTGGGGCACTTTGATACTAGCTATACTGGGGCACTATACTACCCATACTGGGGCACTATACTAGCTATACTGGGGCACTATACTAGCTATAGTGGAGCAATTATACTGGGGAACTTTGATACTAGCTATACTGGGGCACTATACTACCCATACTGGGGAACTATACTAGCCATACTGGGGTAACTATACTAGCTATACTAGGGCAATTAAACTCCCTATACTGGGGCAACTATGCTAGTTATGCCTCCGCACCCGATCCCCCGCCCCCCCACTTAACCCGCTGCGCACAACACTGTCCAACCTCGAACACTCCTCCCCCCGATCCCCAGAGAAATCTTTGGTCGGATAGCGGTCCCGAGCTGAAAAAGGTTGGGGACCACTGCTAAAGTGCTGCAGAAGAGGTTAGTGCTATATAAATACATAATAATAATATGGTATGACGTTAGACTATGACTATGGTAGGGATTAGATTGTGAGTGCCTCTGAGTACAGTCAGTGATATGACTATGTACTCCATGGGAGGACTGGCCAGGGGGGAAAGGGGGAGATTTCCCCCCAGGCTGCCTCTCATTTAATGATTTAGGGCTGGTACAGTGCCTAGTGCTTTCATGTTTTTGTATAAGGCAATGTGAACCACTAGGCTGGCTGAGAGAAATAAACGCCCAATTTCAGAGCAATTAGAGGGCAGGCAAGCTGGTAAATATGCACAGCATGATGCAGAGCAGAAGCTTGCCAGCAGGGTCCATGGGAAAAAAAATCTGTCTAGTCTCTCATCATTGTTAAAATGACTGCATGTGCACAGCTACATACGGTATTGTCTAGGTTGAAAAGTTTTTGACAGTCAACAGACTCCAGAAGGGCTGCTTGCAGGTGAATTCTGATGATAAATTCTGAATGCGACGAAAACCCCAGCCGTTGTCCCTCAAGGGTTCTTACTGCATTTCCCATGTGACTACTGACATATAGCACGTGGAGCACGTGTGTGTTGTCATTTGGGCTTGGGCAGTGGTGAAAACGGGCCTCTAGTTTGTGTTTTCCCTCCAGGCCAAAATGTCCCAGTCCTCCCCTGATGTACTCTGTACAGTGCTGCAGAAGATGTCAGTGCTATATAAATACATAATAATAAGTAGTCTTTCACAGACAGAACAGAGAGATGGCTTACATATGACGTTTAGTGTAATTGGTGGAGAGGTGTCGCTGCCCAGGTCATTTTGCACCTTGCAGTAATAGTAACCGGAGTCACTGCTAGTAATTTCATGGAACATCAGAGACCTCACGGAACCCTCTTTGATCCAGATATTGTTCTTCCACCAGCTGTAATGGACCTCCTCAGGTCTGACCCCCAGAACTTCACATGTCAGCGTGACAGGTTCTCCTTCCTTCACATCAGCATAAGGGCTCACGATGGCTCTGGCAGCTACAACACAGACAAAAGTTAGCAAGTTAATAAGCAGCAGAACACAGAACACAGACACAATGTAGGAGGTTTCTGGTTGCTACAGTAATCAGTACATTGTGTTTTGGGTACCTGTTGGACCTCTTAGGAGTACTTTAGAGACTTCTCTGCCTTGCTGGCTGCTGTGCAAAAACGTAATTTTGCATTTTACAGGTATATCACTATTTGCAGTGAAGCCCTGAACTGACATCATTAGGGGGTCATTTGACTAATAAGCTTATCATTTGTTTTAGGTAGAATTTGAGCTGAATCTGCTAACCCCATTGTGTATTCCCTTAGTGCCTTCACCCCACTGCCCTCTAGATTGTTAAGCTATGTACACATGCTGGTCAGGGGCGTGACTACAGGGGAGCAGCTCCTGCGACTGCAGGTGGGCCCAGAGCTGTCAGGGGGCACCAACTACTACATCACTCCCTCCGATACAGGGGTCCACGCTTCAGATCAGGTGGTTTTGTGGCTACACTTGTTATGGGTGTGAAGATTACCATGCCCACACTTGTTTTATGACCCGTGCAGAATGGGCCCCCAGGCTGTGAGGGTCACCAGGGGGAGGCAAGGGAAGGGGTGTGAGCATTGGGGTACCCTTCAAAGTTTTGCTGGGAGGCCCCATGGTTTTTAGTTACTCCCCTGAAGCTGGTGTGAACTTGACTATGGTGAACGATAGCGACCGCCATGGGCGAAAATCGTGAGTCAGACCAGCGTGGGTACAGCGGCCACACAAGATCGGATGAAGATGGGGCCCTGGGTAGTGATGTGCAGAAATTACGCCCATGCATAATACGCATCGTAATACGCAATTACGCATCATAATCGTAATGTGAAATTTCAGGGGAATAGCGTAATTAATTTCGTAGTTATTTGTTACCATTCGTAATTAAGCTTGAATTTATGCGTAACTTACGTTTAATTTTGTGGGAACTTTGGTGGTGCATAGCAAAGCCCCCATACATGGTATAGCTACCAAAATTGCTACATATGTTAAGGAGAATAGTTGGTACAAGTTACAAAAATAATTGTTCAAAAAGACCTTTTAGTTTTTGATTCGATTTAAAAAATACAACAAATTTTTTTTTTTTTAATTATTTTTCTGGGTGTACAAACCATTTTTATTTTTATTTTTAAAATCGATTTTCTCAAAAATGACAAGGTCTTTTTGAAAAATATCTTTTTTTTTTACTTGTACCCACTATCCTCATTAACATATGTAGCAATTTTGGTAGCAATACGATGTATGGGGACTTTGCAATGCACTGTCAAAATCGGCACGAAATTACGCGTAAATTACACGTAAATTAATTCGTAATTACGAATGATTATACAAAGTCAATTGAATTGCGAATTTGTAATTACGTATAGACGTTATTGCGAAAATGTATGCGTAATTAGGCCTAATCGTAATTAGCAGATTGCGATCATCGCTAGCCCTGGGGGAGTTTGGCAGACATAAAAAGGAACCCTGCAGGGAAATGCTGCTAGTGGGGGTCAGGTCTGTTGGGGGGGAAGGGTCTGCCAGGGGGCCTCCAGGTGAATTTTGCCCCGGGGCCACATTGTAACTACAACTTGATCTGTGTGATGCTGAGATTACACCATACAATTTTCTGTTAGATTCTTCTGTTAGATTTTTCTGTTAGATTTTCTGTTAGATTTTCTGTTAGATTTTCTGTTAGATTTTCTGTTAGATTTTCTGTTAGATTTTTCTGTTAGATTATCTGTTAGAATGCATAATTCGATTATTTTCTGTAGAGACTGGTCATTATCTCTGGTGCATTGTCTTCTGGTCATCTCCTAGTGCTGAGTAGAACAATGCCTAATTGCTCGGCAGATAGATGGTAAGATAGATACATTTCCAACATGTTGAGTTTAGAGAATCTAACAGAAAAATCTAACAGAGAATTGTACGGTGTAATCCCAGCATGAGGTGAGAGGAACTTTCTCCAGACATTATCCTTGATCCATCCCAGTATTAGTACTCTCATAATTATACAAGTGAAGTCTACACACCCAGAATAACAGTGATTTGTGGCTTCCGACCCGTATCTGATTTACAGAAATATGCAACCACTGTAAATATTTATTTATTGTTACATATCGCATCCCCATTTAGCCACAGGCATGAAAGGAAACTTCCACTTGCGTGAAAATAAAGAAACAAAACTATAAATGCCCTTTTATTAAAAATGAAAAAACAAAAAATGAAAAAACAAAACAAAAAAAAACCTCCATGGAAATAATGTTCCCATAAATTGTTTTTAGCAAAAGAGGAAGTGATACAATTTAGTACATTCTACATTTCCTTTTTTTTTTTTTTTTTTTTTGCAGAAAATAAATAGAACGTTTGCAGGACTGTTCTTTAGTCTGCATCCAGATAAAAACTTCTTAAAGAGAATCTGTATTGTTAAAATCGCACAAAAGTAAACATACCAGTGCGTTAGGGGACATCTCCTATTACCCTCTGTCACAATTTCGCCACTCCTCGCCGCATTAAAAGTGGTTAAAAACAGTTTTAAAAAGTTTGTTTATAAACAAACAAAATGGCCACCAAAACAGGAAGTAGGTTGATGTACAGTATGTTCACACATAGAAAATACATTCATACACAAGCAGGCTGTATACAGCCTTCCTTTTGAATCTCAAGAGATCATTTGTGTGTTTCTTTCCCCCTGCAGCTATCTTCCACTGAAGTGTCAGGCTGTTTCTTCCTGCAGAGTGCAGACAGCTCTGCCTGTATGTAATTCCTCAGTATGTGAAAGCCCAGCCAGCTCAGAGGAGGATTTATCCAGCTTGTAAAAGATAAGAGAGAAGCTGCCCTAATCTAAATAATACACAGGCAGTGTGCAGAGAGGGGCCTGGAGGGGGGAGATGCATCACAGAACCACAACACTGAAGAACTTGGCAGCCTTACAGACACAGGCTGACAAGTCTGACAAGAGAGAGATAAGTTGATTTATTACAGAGATGGTGATAGCAGAAAGTGCTGCAGTAAGCCAGAACACATTAGAATAGCTTTTGGAACTTGTAGGATGATAAAAAATAGGATGCAATTTTTGTTACGGAGTCTCTTTAATTTAGGTTTTATGTAAAAGACCCAGTTTTTTGTTTGTTCTTTGTTTTTGTTTTTTACTTTATTGGCCCTACCATCAGTTACATTTCACCCTTAAAGAGGAACTTTGGTGAAAAGGGGAAAAATAAATCAATACATTGCAAAGTGAAAAGTTAAAAAATATAAGTGAGATCAAGAAATGGGATCCGTTGAAAAGGGCACCTGAGCTGCCAGTATGAAAAGGGCGCCTCCATAGACATCAATGTTATTACTGCAAATATGGGCTACAGGGTGGTAAAAAAAAGGGCGCCCGAGTTTTGATATAGGCTAAAAGAGGGCGCCCCTTGGTAGCCCATATTTTATTTGGCTACTTTCGGCTACAGTAGGGCACCCCTTTCTAGCCCATATTTTTTTCGGGCTACAAGGTTTTCGGCTACAGTAGGGTGGCCCTTTGTAGCCCATATTTTTATTTCCGGCTACAAGGTTTTTGGCTACAAGGTTTTTGATTCAGCTACAAAAGGGCACCCATTTATAGCCGAGATTTTTGATTCGGGGTTCAGGGGGGGGGGGGTAGGATTAGGCATCACAAGCGGGGGGCAGTCTTAGGGTTAGGCACCACTAAGGGGGTTTAGGGCTAGGCACCACCAGGGGGGACATAGAGTTAGGCACCACCTGGGGGGGTCTTCGGGTTAGGCACCACTTGGGGGGTCTTAGGGTTAGGCACCACCTGGGGGGTCTTAGGATTAGGCACCACCTGGGGGGTCTTAGGGTTAGGCACCACCTGGGGGGTCTTAGGGTTGCTGATGAGAATTCAGCTGGCTTACTAAGATATGATAGCGACTATGGTGAGACCGTTTTATTTTTCTATTCTGTTGCACCCATGACAAGTTTAACACGGACTTAGACGGCAGTACAACATACAGCTCCATGAAGTTTATGTCATCTTATGCCTGCTAACTGGAGATACTTGATACGCGGACCATGTGTTATAGTAGAATCTGCAGTGTGGCTCTAAATCAATTAAAGGAGAAGGTGATCTATTACATATGAAGGAATTATTTTGGGATATATCTTTTCTCCTCATTATCGCATCCAATTATTTGCAGTTTGGATAGTACATGGACTGTGTCTGCAGGCCTCAAGTAGGTTGTTTAGGCGATTTAATTATCCCCGCCCCTACTTACAGTATATTGCAGTGCGCATTGCGGGACTTTTACTTGGCTCACCTTATTAAGGGCGTTTTATATTAGATGGTTTTGTATATGCGTAATAAAAGTTATTTTTTATGGCATGAGCTCATGTTGTGGTTATGATATTTCAAAGATATATACCTGAATCACATCCCAATAGTGTTAGTGTACTCACCAGTCACCACCAGGGAAGTCTTAGGGTTAGGCACCACCAGAGGAGTCTTAGAGTTAGGCATCACCAGAGGAGTCTTAGGAATAGGCACCACCAGCGGGGTCTTAGGGTTATGCACCACCTGGGGGGTCTTAGGGTTAGGCACCACCTGACCTTGGGGGGGGGGGGGTCTTAGGGTTAGGCACCACCTGGGTGGTCTTAGAGTTGGGCACCACCAGGGCAGTCTTGGGGTTAGGCACCACCAGGGGAGTCTTAGGCTTAGGCACCACCTGGGGGATCTTAGGGTTAGGCACCACCTGGGGGGGTCTTAGGGTTAGGCACCACCTAGGGGGTCTTAGGGTTAGGCACCACCTAGGGGGTCTTAGGGTTAGGCACCACCTGGGGGGTTAGGGCTATGGGAGGGTTTTGTGTGAGAGTAGGGAGAAGTTCATAGCAATCACCAGGGGCTGTCTTCGGGTCAGGCACCACCAGGGAGAGGTTAGGGTTAAGTACCACCAGGGGGGGTTAGGGTTAGGCATAGTGATGGGCGAACACCTGGATGTTCGGGTTCGGGAAAGTTCGCCGAACATGGCCGAGATGTTCGGCATGTTCGGGCTGAACCCCGAACTTTCCGAACATCCAGCTTTTGGGGGCCATATGGGGTCGCAGGCATAAGGGGGGAGCATGCCCCGATCGCGGGGGGGGGGGGGGTCGGAAATTCCCCCCACCCCCTCCGCTAGCGCTCCCCCCTCTGCCCGCTTCCCCATACAAAAGTTTAAGCAAAGTACCTGTAGTGGATGGCCTGGCAGTGGGCGGCACTGTGGAGTGAGGAGGAGGAGTCCGGAGAGTGACGAGTTGAGGGAGGCCGGGCAGCGGGCGGTTCAGCGGAAGTACCCTTGTGGTACTTCCGCCCTTTCTCTGACCTCACGCCCGCTGCCCGGCCTCCCTCAACTCGTCACTCTCCGGACTCCTCCTCCTCACTCCACAGTGCCGCCCACTGCCAGGCCATCTACTACAGGTACTTTGCTTAAACTTTTGTATGGGGAAGCGGGCAGAGGGGGGAGCGCTAGCGGAGGGGGTGGGGGGAATTTCCGACCCCCCCCCCGCGATCGGGGCATGCTCCCCCCTTATGCCTGCGACCCCATAGGGGGGCAGTATTCGGCCGAACAGGGGCCCTGTTCGGCCCTGTTCGGCGGCCATTAGAAGTTCGGGGCGAACCCGAACTTAAAAGGCCGAACACCATCAGGTGTTCGGCCGAACGCGAACATCACCCGAACAGGGTGATGTTCTGCAGAACCCGAACAGTGGCGAACACTGTTCGCCCAACACTAGTTAGGCACCATCAGGGGAGAGTTCTGTGTGAGACTAGGGAGATGTTAGGTCATAGTAATCACTTTTCTCAGCTCTAGAGCTCTAGAGCCCTTTTATAGCCCAACAAATTTTGCCTATAACAGCATCCTTTTTATAAACTAAAACTAGCTTTTTTGGCTATACCAGGATGGATCCCTATGTAGCCGCATTTGGCATATATGAGCTACACCAGGCACCCTTTGCAGCTGAATTTGGCATATATGGGCTACACCAGGCACCCTTTGTAGCCGAATTTGGCATATATGGGCTACACCAGGCGCCCTTTTTACCAGGCGCCCTTTTCAAATAGACGCCAAGAAATGATTGATATTCGCCATGTCATTTGTTCATATTGTTTGATCCACAATCAGCCTGCATGTCATCATCTTTACTACTGGCATGAAGAAAACCAGACAGCACTAACTGCCATTATCTGTATCCACACCCCCTAACAAGCTAAAAAGTATTTTTTTTAATACCTATAGATATGCACAGAGGGAGATACTGGTTGCTTGGCAGTTGGAAACAGCTGTTATTTCCCACAATGCAACTGTTAGGACCTAGGTTTTCACACCACACTATGGGAGTATAGGAGGGGTTTAACTATGTCTGGGATACAGTTCAATCCTTGGTCACAGTTCCTCTTTAAGGTAAAGCTAACTCCAAATCCCACATCATCATACATTGCGGACCAATGGTAAATTGGCAGAAGGGTCAGAATTACTCACAGAAAACGATGAGCCTCGCAATATCCGAGGATGTTTTTCCAATAGCGTTCTCGGCTTCACATTGGTATTCTCCATGGTCTTCTTTGGAAATGCTATGAAAACTCAGAAAAGGCTGGCTGGCAATCTGGTTACCATCCTTGTACCAAGTGTACCTGGAGATGGCCGGGTTACTGCCATTAGTCTGGCAGCTCAGAGTCACGGAATCCCCCTGTTTAATATTTTTCCTGGAAGGTTGGATGAGAACGCTCACTAGTTTAGGAGAATCTGATGGGAGAGACGGAAGAGAGATTAGATTAGTATTCTGCTCCATAAAATAAAAATACATTCAAAGGGTACATGAAGTGACAGGTAGCATGATGAGATAAACATGTAAGTAAAGTCCCAATCCTACATAGAACTAACCTGTGTTCCTTTTTTCCTGTTTTCATAACTGTAAGGGTTACGAATCCAAAGCTGTAAATTACAATTTTAACTGGCTAGACTGTAGCACAGCTGTCAATGATAAGTAATTAGTGGTTGTAAAACTCCTGAGTGACTGGCAAAAACACATTTGAGTGCAGGTAATGGATACAAAGTTGAATAGTTGAAGATTTGCCTGTATGGGAGATAGATTTTAACCTTCAAAACAAAAGAAGCCTATGATGTTCCAGGAAAGTTCTGTTTAGGATTAGAACCATAGATAGAAATGTTTATCTAATCAGTATAGATTCACTTCAGGTGTGCATTAAAGTGAACCTGAACAGAGTAAAATATTTTAAAATAAATACATGATGTACTGTACCTGCAAATACCGGTAAATATTACATACTTACCTTGCTGTCAGTTCCTCTCAGAAGCTCACCATTATCTTCTAACAACAATTCCTTCAGTTCCGGCAAGATTTTGTTAGAACTAAAATATATCAGTTGCTGTCAGTTCTAACTGAAAAGACAACTGATGAGCAAGGTAGTGTCCATTTCTCTCTATTGCTCAAGTGGGCAATATTACAGTTTAACAGTGTGCTGACCAGAAAGCTGTATGGCGTAATGGCCAAAATGGAGGACAGAATCATTTTTTTAAAAGCAGTTCCCATTGACTTTAAATAGGTTCCCCAGTCCATTAATTAGCCCCTCGTTGATCACCTCTATAGCACAGCTTTTGTCCCTTCAATTCCAGTGAAGTTAGAAATCCAGGCCAGAGTCTCCTCCCATAAAGCACTGAATAACCTAGGCCACGTCCCTCATTCACAGAGCTTTGAGCATGGAAGGGTGATTGGCAATCCTGGCTATGGCATTTTTACATAGGGTTTTCTCTATGGGAAAGTAATTGACCATTGAGCCCATGCCCCACCCACAGTGCTCTGCCTATGGAAGGAAGTGGGGGAGGGAGATTGGCCTGGCTATGCTATCATAGTCCAAAGCAGTGCTGTGGGGGACCTCTACTACAAAATTTCCCTTCCTCCAATACAGAGGACAGGAAGAATTCCATTGATCACAGTGGACAAACAGGAAGCAGGAGAGGAGAAAGAGATTAATGAGTAGACTACACGGGAGGTAAGTACGGTATGTCATGTGTATATTTATTTTAACTTTTAATGTTCAGTTCAGGTTTGCTTTAAGGCTTGATTCACACTATAAAGTGTACTTGCATACATGTTTTTCAACTTATATCATGTGGGCTCATAGGTGTTAAAATGAGGGCAACCTCTAAAGTAAACAAAGACAGTGCGGAACTGCGGATGGAAAAACCTGTTAGATTTGAACGAGAACTTCAGTTTTTGTGTCATTCCAAACATTTGTTTTGAAGCACATGCACTGTTTGAATAAACATTTGTTGCCAATGATTCTCAGGTTACTGTGGGAGAAGGATCAGATCAGACTAGCGTACCAGCAAAGGGGTGGACAATGTGAAGTCAGACAGTGGTCAGACAATGTAGACCAAAGTCAGGGCATGCAGCAGCACTCAAACAAAACGGTGAAAAAGCTGAGGTGGGATCAGGCAAAGTACACTCCAGACAGCCTGATCCCACCAAGCCAAGGTCAGTAAATGGAAAAGCAATGAGCAGTAGTCATGAGATACATTCAAGTTAATGAGATGAAGCTAGGGCAACAGGACACACACTGATGTTGTATAATCTTACATCTAGGCTGGAGGTCTGGCTTACACGTGGAGACACTGCATGAAAGGGCACCAGCAATGCCCATTCCTCTGGCTAGGGCAGCAGGCCCATCATGGACATGTGGAAGAATGGTGGATCAGGGAACCTAGTATTATTACAGATCTGGTGGTAAATCTGTGTGGTAAGGTAGGTTTGCGCCAAGGTTTTAGAGTCTCTCTTGGCATAGGAGTGTGCAGGGACGTAGCAGCAATAGCCATATGGGGCCTTGGGGCAGAGGGGGCCCAATGGTATTGACGTATTAACTTAACTTTCTTGTTTTCATTTACCCTTTGACATTGTCTCAGTGCCCATAGACTATATGCAGTGTAGATTGTAGATTAGCTCATATCCATAGGGTAGGGGCAGGTGGCATTGCTCAAGAGCACCTACATCTGATGGCCACATTAAAGTTTAGCTATGGGCCCTAATAATAGTAGAACATTAGTAATTATGAAAAAATGCTTAGGGTACAACATCATCATCATACCAGGTGAGGCCAATTTTTCATGTTTAAGTTTGGCGTTTGTAATACATCATGGTTTTGCTCCATCAAAGTCAGAACGTTTCGAACTTACAGGTAACATTGAGTGTAATCTCTTTAACTGCTATCTTGTCCCTTACAGACACCGCACAGAGGATCTTCTTCTCGTTTTCCATCCAAGTGAAACTGGTGGTGAGGTTCTGCGTCATGAGAACTCCGTTGGTCTCCAACTGAACGTTCATAGATGTAAATGACCTCTCGGCGACATAGTTCTGCCAGTTTAGTGACACAGAACCGTCTGGGCAAAAGTATGGAGATGAGCATTGAAAGGTTACTGAAGCACCTTCGGTTATTTGAGGTGGAACATTGACCTCTGGTGGAAGAATTTCATCTGCAGAGACAAAGTGATATTATGAGGAAACTTGAGTGCAGTGGTCCTCAAACTAAGGCCCGTGGGCCGAATGTGGCCCCCGAGGCTTTTTCACTGGCCCCCCCAAACTAAAATTTATAACTTATAGATGTGGCCCACTGCACCCTTAAATAACGGCGGCCCACATATAGAATAGCAGTGCTGGCACCACCCATCCACATACTTTAGAAGCCAGTGAGCAGTCATTCACTGCCTTCCAATTCAATTTTGCATCAGGTGACAATGCTGTCCAACTGGACGGCAGGGTGTCACCTGGGTATGCTTCACTGGTGCACAAAGACGTTCTTTGGGGTGCCTCATGACTGAATGGCTGCTGCTGGGGGCTCTGCTCTGTGCATCACTAGGGGGAATCAATTCCTAGATTCAGTGTAATGTTTTTAAACATCATTTTATGTATGTTCCGGCCCCCCGGCAGTCTGAAGTAGAGTTGAGCCGAAATTTTCGTAATTTCGCATTACTATAATTACGCATGCGAAATTTGCGATTACGATGCGAAATTACGGTAGCGTAATTGCCATTAAAATCGTAATTGAAAATACCGTAAGCGTAATTTTCAACGCGTAATTTCGCGTTTCGTTCATGCCGTAATTTCGCATTAAACGCTACCGTAATTTCGTGTTAAACCGCAACGCTCCGTATAATATAAAAAAGCCGCCGACTTTAAGGGTTAATAGCAAAGCCCCCTTAAATGCTAAGAGCCTCAAATTTGGAGAAAATATTAAGGAGATCAGGAGGAATAAGAGGAACATTTTTTTTTTCAAAAAGACCTTATAGTTTTTGAGAAAATCGATGTTAAAGTTTCAAAGTAAAAATGTATACATTTAAAAACCCGCCGACTTTACCGGTTAATAGCAAAGCCTGCTTAAAGTTTAGGAACACCAAATTCCTAGGGTATATTAAGGGGATCAGTGGGAATAAGAGCAAACATTTTTTTTCAAAAAGACCTTATAGTTTTTGAGAAAATCGATTTTTAAGTTTCAAGGGCAAAAATGTCTTTTAAATGCGTAAAATGTCAGGTTTTTTTGCACAGATAACAATAGTGTATTATTTTTATAGATTCCCCCAAGTGGGAAGAGTTTTACTTACTTTGTTCTGAGTGTGGGAAATATAAAAAAAAACGACGTGGGGTCCCCCCTCCCAGACCCCTTTAACCCCTTGTCCCCCATGCAGGCTGGGATAGCCAGAATGCGGAGCACCGGCCGCGTGGGACTCCGCACCCTGACTATACCAGCCCGCATGGTCCATGGATTGGGGGGTCTCGGAAGGGGAGGGGCAGCCAAGCTTTCCCCTCCCCCTCCGAGCCCTTGTCCAATCCAAGGACAAGGGGCTCTTCTCCACCTGGTGGGTCCCCCAGATGCCCACCCCCCCTCCCAGGAGAAATGAGTATAGAGGTACTTGTACCCCTTACCCATTTCTTTTAAGAGTTAAAAGTAAATAAACACACAAACACTTAGAAAAAGTATTTTAATTGAACAAAAAACATAACCACGAAAAAAGTCCTTTAATATTCTTAATTAACCATTAATACTTACCTGTCCCTTTAAATAAATGATCCCTCGCAATATCCTCGGAAATGTAATGTTACATTGTAACTGCGCCGCACCCGACGCCACTCGCCGCTCAGCCGCCGCATACGCGTCCATGCTGCACGGACCCGACAGAGCTCTGAGCTATATAGCTCAGAGCTCTCTAAGCATCTTTGTATTTGGGCTCCAAGGAGCCCCATTGGTCCTTAGCAGACCTATGGGGTTCCTTCTGATTTGAAGGAACCCCATTGGTCTGCTAAGGACCAATGGGGCTCCTTGGAGCCCAAATTCAAAGATGCTTAGAGAGCTCTGAGCTATATAGCTCAGAGCTCTGTCGGGTCCGGACTCCGTGCAGGACGCTAAGTCCCCGCCGGCTCCGCTGCCCTCCCTGCCTCTCCCACATGTCACCCACATGTGGGCGAGGTGGACAGCGGGGGCCAGCGGGGACTTAGCGTCCTGCATGGACGCGTATGCGGCGGCTGAGCGGCGAGTGACGTCGGGTGCGGCGTAGTTACAATGTAACAAAGTTGTTACATTGTAATAACTTTGTTACATTGTAACTGATAGAACATTTCCGAGGATATTGCGAGGGATCATTTATTTAAAGGGACAGGTAAGTATTATTGGTTAATTAAGAATATTAAAGGACTTTTTACGTGGTTATGTTTTTTGTTCAATTAAAATACTTTTTCTAAGTGTTTGTGTGTTTATTCACTTTTAACTCTTAAAGGAAATGGGTAAGGGGTACAAGTACCTCTATACTCATTTCTCCTGGGAGGGGGGGTGGGCATCTGGGGGACCCCTTTTTAAAGGGGACTCCCAGATTCCACCATGAACCCCCCCCCCCCCAGGAAATCGCGGCCTCCACCTCCACCGCCCATCGGAGGTGGAGAAGAGCCCCTTGTCCTTGGATTCGACAAGGGCTCGGAGGGGGAGGGGAAAGCTTGGCTGCCCCTACCCTTCCGAGACCCCCCAATCCATGGACCATGCGGGCTGGTATAGTCAGGGTGCGGAGCCCCACGCGGCCGGTGCTCCGCACACTGGCTATCCCAGGGACAAGGGGTTAAAGAGGTCTGGGAGGGGGGACCACACGTCGTTTTTTTTTTATATTTCCCACACTCAGAACGAAGTAAGTAAAACTCTTCCCACTTGGGGGAATTTATGAAAATAATACACTATTGTTACCTGTGCAAAAAAAACTGACATTTTCCGCATTTAAAAGACATTTTTGCCCTTGAAACTTAAAAATCGATTTTCTCAAAAACTATAAGGTCTTTTTGAAAAAAAAAAATTCCTCTTATTCCCACTGATCCCCTTAATATACCCTAGGAATTTGGTGTTCCTAAACTTTAAGCAGGCTTTGCTATTAACCGTTAAAGTCGGAGGGTTTTTAACTGTATACATTTTTACTTTGAAACTTTAACATCGATTTTCTCAAAAACTATAAGGTCTTTTTGAAAAAAATGTTTTCCTCTTATTCCTCCTGATCTCCTTAATATATTCTCCAAATTTGAGGCTCTTAGCATTTAAGGGGGCTTTGCTATTAACCCTTAAAGTCGGTGGCTACCTAACATTGATCCATGCGTCAACTTTTCCGCTTGGGAGCATGGCCATACGCATTAATTTCGTAATACCTACAGTAATGCGAATAGTACGTGAAAAATTGCGCTTACGCGAAATTTCGCGAAATCCTTCTTCATTACGATTATGTACTTACGGCCATAATCGTAATTACACTAATTACGCGAAATTTCGCGAAATCGTAATTACGTCATTACGCTCATCTCTAGTCTGAAGTATGTTGACCCGGCCCTTGACCAAAAATGTTTGGGGACCTCTGCTTTAGTGTCTCAACTCGGGTCAGTGAACCTTTTAGGTTGAGACTGTTGACTTTATCTGATTCTAACCCATAATGCTGCATTCTTATCTTGACCATCTTTCTTGTGAAATTCTAGGACTTAAAGTCAATGGGAATCGCTGTATAAAAAAAAAAAGAAGCATATATTGCTGAAGCAGATAGAGTTTTCCGGATCCTCTCCTGTTCCCCTCTGTCAATTGCTGGCTCCCCGGTTTGAATCCCCCACCTCAGGGGACTTCGGAAGTCTTCTGGAGCCCAAGTTCTCCTGAAGGCAGGCAGCTCCATACTGCGCATGCGCGAGTGCCTGAAAGAGGGCGCTACTGAAGACTTTTGAGGTCCCCCACGGCGGGAAATTAGAGCAGTATTTGACCAAATTGGTTGAAAACTGCTACCTTGGAGCCAGCGCTGGAATGGGGGCCGAGAGAGGAGCAGGAAGGCTCTATAGGACCCAGAGCCTTCCCACTCCTTAAAGAGAACCCGAGGTGGGTTTAAAGAATATTATCTGCATACAGAGGCTGGATCTGCCTATACAGCCCAGCCTCTGTTGCTATCCCAAACCCCCCTAAGGTCCCCCTGCACTCTGCAATCCCTCATAAATCACAGCCACGCTGCTGACAAACAGCTTGTCAGAGCTGGCTGTGTTTATCTCTATAGTGTCAGTCTGCTGCTCTCCCCGCCTCCTGCAGAACTCCAGTCCCCGCCTGCATCCCTTCCCTCCCTGCTGATTGGAGGGAAGGGAAGGGGGCAGGGACCGGAGCTATGCAGGAGGCGGGGGAGCAGCTGAGACTGACACTACAGATGTAAACACAGCCTCACAGCATGGCTGTGATTTATGAGGGATTGCTGAGTGCAGGGGGACCTTAGGGGGGTTTGGGATAGCAACAGAGGCTGGGCTGTATAGGCCGATCCAGCCTCTGTATGCAGATAACATTCTTAAAACACACCTCGGGTTCTCTTTAAGAAAATATCTGCTTCATTTTTTTTCAAAGCAGTTCCCATTGACTTTAAATAGGTCACCCAGTCCATTAATTAGCCCCTCATTGATCACCTCTATAGCACAGCTTTTGTCCCTTCAATTCCAGTGAAGTTAGAAATCCAGGCCAGAGTCTCCTCCCATAAAGCACTGAATAACCTAGGCCACGTCCCTCATTCACAGAGCTTTGAGCATGGAAGGGTGATTGGCAATCCTGGCTATGGCCTTTTTACATAGGGTTTTCTCTATGGGAAAGTAATTGACCCGTGAGCCCATGCCCCACCCACAGTGCTCTGCCTATGGAAGGAAGTGGGGGAGGGGGATTGGCCTGGCTATGCTATCATAGTCCAAAGCAGTGCTGTGGGGGACCTCCACTACTAAACTTCCCTTCCTCCAATACAGAGGACAATCCCCCAGATTAGGTGCTTTTGTGGCTGCACTTGTTATGGGTGAGATGATCATGATGGACACACTTGTTTTATGACCCTTGTGAGATGGGCCCCCAGGCTGTCAAGGTCACCAAGGGGAGACAAGGGAAGGGGTTATAAACATTGGGGGCCTTATAAAGGTTTTGCTGGGGGAGGAGGCATGAATTGTAATTATACCACTGTATGGTAATATTTCTTCACTAGGCTCTACAGCAAAAGAGAAGAAATTCCAAAGGGTACCTCTCTATAACTCCTCCAGTGGCATCATAATTAGAGACGCTGCTGGAGGAGCCATAGAGAAGGGAAGGTGTGTAAACTCTCTATCATGCTCTGCTCACAACTCTGTCATTACTGTGGCTGGGGGTGGGGGGTCATGCTGCACTTTCACAGCTCTGCTCCAAGACCCTGGCACCTCTTCAACCTCTGCCTCGGTCCAGCCCTGGCTATTAGGGATGGTCCGAAATGCAGATTTCCTATAACACGGAAATTCTGATTTCCGCAAATGCCGATTTCTGTTACTCTGGCACACTGACGATAATGCGATTTCTGAATTCTGAAAACATACTTTTTACGGACATCTGCAAAATATGGATACCACTAAAAAATAATACTTTATATCCTAGGTTCTCAACGTGGGGTACGCGTACCCCAGGGTATACTTCAAAATTGTTTAGAACCAATTATCATGTATTACAATTAAATACAGTGGGTTGCAAAAGTATTCGTCCCCCTTGAAGTTTTCCACATTTTGTCATATTACTGTCACAAACATGAATCAGTTTTATTGGAATTCCACATGAAAGACCAACACAAAGTGGTGTACATGTGAGAAGTGGAACGGAAATCATACATGATTCCAAACATTTTTTACAAATAAATAACTGCAAAGTGGTGTGTGCATAATTATTCGGCCCCCTTTGATCTTAGTGCAGTCAGTTGCCTATAGACATTGCCTGATGAGTGCTAATGACTAAATAGAGTGCACCTGTGTGTAATCTAATGTCAGTACAAATACAGCTGCTCTGTGACGGCCTCAGAGGTTGTCTAAGAGAATATTGGGAGCAACAACATAGTGAAGTCCAAAGAACACACTAGACAGGTCAGGGATCAAGTTATTGAGAAATGTAAAGCAGGATTAGGCTACAAAAAGATTTCCAAAGCCTTGAACATCCCATGGAGCACTGTTCAAGCGATCATTCAGAAATGGAAGGAGTATGGCACAACTGTAAACCTACAAAGACAAGGCCATCCACCTAAACTCACAGGCCGAACACGGAGAGCGATGATCAGAAATGCAGTCAAGAGGCCCATGGTGACTCTGGACGAGCTGCTGAGATCTACAGCTCAGGTGGGGGAATCTGTCCATAGGACAACTATTAGTCATGCACTGTACAAAGTTGGCCTTTATGGAAGAGTGGCAAGAAGAAAGGCATTGTTAACAGAAAGCATAAGAAGTCCTGTTTGCAGTTTGCCACAAGCCATATGGGGGACACAGCAACCATGTGGAAGAAGGTGCTCTGGTCAGATGAGACCAAAATGGAACTTTTTGGACAAAATGCAAATGTGTGGCGGAAAACTAACACTGCACATCACTCTGAACACACCATCCCCACTGTCAAATATGGTGGTGGCAGCATCATGCTCGGGGGGTGCATCTCTTCAGCAGGGACAGGGAAGCTGGTCAGAGTTGATGGGAAGATGGATGGAGCCAAATACAGGGCAAACTTGGAAGAAAACCTCTTGGATTCTGCAAAAGACTTGAGACTGGGGCAGAGGTTCACCTTCCAGCAGGACAATGACCCTAAACATAAAGCCAGGACAACAATGGACTGGTATAAAACAAAACATATCTATGTGTTAGAATGGCCCAGTCAAAGTCCAGATCTAAATCCAATCGAGAATCTGTGTCAAGATCTGAAAACTGCTGTTCACAAACGCTGTCCATCTAATCTGACTGAGCTGGAGCTGTTTTGCAAAGAAGAATGGGCAAGGATTTCAGTCACTAGATGTGCAAAGCTGGTAGAGACATACCCTAAGGGCCCGTTCACACTGCACGCGTTTCCAGCCGCGTTTTGGAAACGCGTGCAGGTGGCCAAAACGCACGACATCAGACATTGCATAGAGTGCAATGTCTGATGTTCACACAGCATGCGTTCCGGACCTGTGCGGTCCGGGAACGCATGCTGCACGCAGATTTTACAAAAACGCGCGGCTGTCCCATTCACTTTTCAGTGATGGGATCAGCCACGCAACGCATACGAACGCGGACATGCGTGCGTTCGTACGCGTTGCGGTCCGCATGCGTTGCGGTCCGCATTTTGTAGTCTGAACGGGCCCTAAAAGACTGGCAGCTGTAATTGCAGCAAAAGGTGGTTCTACAAAGTATTGACTCAGGGGGTCGAATAATTACGCACACCCCACTTTGCAGTTATTTATTTGTAAAAAATGTTTGCAATCATGTATGATTTTCGTTTCACTTCTCACGTGTACACCACTTTGTATTGGTCTTTCACGTGGAATTCCAATAACATTGATTCATGTTTGTGGCAGTAATGTGACAAAATGTGAAAAAACTTCAAGGGGGCCGAATACTTTTGCAACCCACTGTATATATTTGTCAAGGGGTACTTGTGATAATGTTTACTATGCTGGGGGAACTTGGTGAGTACAGGGTTTTAAAAGGGGTACATGCCAATAAAATGTTGAGAAACACTGCTTTATATTACAATATACTTGTGAACAGTTAATTGGCTAAATACTAACTCAGAAGCAGGGGCGTAGCAATAGGGGGTGCAGAGGTAGCGACCGCATCGGGGCCCTTGGGCCAGAGGGGCCCCGAAGGGCCCTCCCTCAACTACACTATTAGCTCTCTATTGGTCCTGTGCTCATAAATCACTTCTATAGGTACTTTGAATAGTGGTTATCATTAACAAACTGTTCCCCATCCCCTTCTTGCACCTCTGACACTGTAGTTGCCATTGGCAGGTTTTGGTGTGCCGTATCAATAGTTATGTATAGAGTGCTTGGGGGGCCCCATTGTAAAACTTGCATCGGGGCCCACAGCTCCTTAGCTACGCCACTGCTCAGAAGCATTCAACCAATCAGAGAATGCAGAATTTTTACAACAAAAATCGGGTTGCCGCAGTAATTAGAGGCCAATCAAAAGACTCGGATACTACCAAGTATTTTCAAGTCTTCTGATTGGCCTAAAATTTCCAAAGTTTTTCCGATTTTTTGGGTGGTAAATCTCCGTATTCGCTGATTGGTCCTATACTAGAGAGCATTTCCGATTTTCCAAATTTTTTGGAAAACAGAAGACTTGAAAATAGTAGTTTCCAAGTAGAGATGGGCCGAACCTCTGATTTTAGGTTCGCGAACCCCTTCGCGGAAGGTTCGGTTCGCGGAAAAGTTCGCGAACTGCAATAGATTTCAATGGGGATGCGAACTTTGAAAAATATAAAAAATTATGCTGGCCACAAAAGTGATGGAAAAGATGTTTCAAGGGGTCTAACACCTGGTGGGGGGCATGGCGGAGTGGGATACACACCCAAAGTCCCAGGGAAAAATCTGGATTTGACGCAAAGCAGCGTTTTAAGGGCAGAAATCACATTGAATGCTAAATTGCAGGCCTAAAGTGCTTTCAAACATCTTGCATGTGTATACATCAATCAGGGAATGTAATTAGAGTTCTGCTTCACACTGACACACCAAACTCACTGTGTAACACACCGCAAACAGCTGTTTGCGTAGTGACGGTCGTGCTGGACTGGTGCGCACCGTGGCCAGAGTGCAGGCCGTGGCAGTTTTTCAAGACCATATGGTCGCCGGGCTGTGGTAGCTTAATGATAGAACAACAGTGACTGTCCAGCTGATCAAATTTGGTCTGACCACAATGAAGCAACGACCTTATTATCTTCTTGTATGTAGGTAGGCATAGGTAGGAGTCCCAGTATAGGTAGGTAGGCATAGGTAGGAGTCCCAGTATAGGTAGGTAGGCATAGGTAGGTGCCTCAGTAGTTAGCTAGGCATAGGTAGGAGACCCAGTATAGGTAGGTAGGCATAGGTAGGTGTCCCAGTAGTTAGCTAGGCATAGGTAGGAGTCACAGTATAGGTAGGTAGGCATAGGTAGGAGTCCCAGTATAGGTAGCTAGGCATAGGTAGGTGCCTCAGTAGTTAGCTAGGCATAGGTAGGAGACCCAGTATAGGTAGGTAGGCATAGGTAAGTGTCCCAGTAGTTAGCTAGGCATAGGTAGGAGTCCCAGTATAGGTAGGTAGGCATAGGTAGGTGCCTCAGTAGTTAGCTAGGCATAGGTAGGAGTCCCGGTATAGGTAGGTAGGCATATGTAGGTGCCTCAGTAGTTAGCTAGGCATAGGTAGGAGTCCCAGTATAGGTAGGTAGGCATAGGTAGGTGCCTCAGTAGTTAGCTAGGCATAGGTAGGAGTCCCAGTATAGGTAGGTAGGCATAGGTAGGTGCCTCAGTAGTTAGCTAGGCATAGGTAGGAGACCCAGTATAGGTAGGTAGGCATAGGCAGGTGTCCCAGTAGTTAGCTATTCATAGGTAGGAGACCCACTATAGGTAGGTAGGCATAGGTAGGTCCCCTAGTATAGGTAGGTAGGTAGGTGTCCCCGTATAGGTAAGTAGGTGCCCCAGTAGTTAGGTAGGCATAGGTAGGTGTCCCAGTATAGATAGTTAGGCAGGGCCTAGCTGGCACAGTAATAACAATTACCAAGGTCCAGCTGCAACAGATAGGGCTGTATAATGTCAGTGTCAGTGAGCAACACACACAAAAAAAACCACATCAGGAAAACATTAGCTCTCAAAAGAGCTGTTGAGGAGTGCTATTTTAGCAATAACAATCAGCCAGGAGCAAGCCAAGAGCCTAACTCATCTTTCCCTAGGAGAAAAAATCTGCAGCAGCTCTCCCTAGTCTGTCTATTTGCAGCAGGCACACGAGTGAGTGTCATGGCCAGCGAGCCTGCCTTATATAAGGGGGGGGGGCTCCAGGGCTTAGTGTAGCCTGAATGGCTACAATGTGCCTGCTGACTGTGATGCAGAGGGCCAAAGTTGACCCTCATAGTGCATTATGGGGCGAATCGAACTTCCGCAAAAGTTCGCATGGTCCAGGCGAACGCGAACCACCAAAGTTCGCCTGGAACCGTTCGGCCCATCTCTATTTACAAGTAGTAGCCGAGACTTTTAAATGGCTTATTACTGTGGCAATCCGATTTTCTCCATTCTCTGATTGGTCTAATGCATCCGAGGGCTGTCGTCAGGGCCTGTTCACCCATGAGGCGGGGTGAGGCGGGTTCCTCCGGCGGCAAAGTCCGGGGGGGGGCGGCACCAGCCTGGCCGTTGGTGTGGGGGCCGTCGAGGTGGAGGAGGTAGCAGGCAGGAAGGAAGGGGGTATTGGGAACAGCGCCAGGGAGGGGGGTTGGACCCTCCCTCCCTCACCTGGGTCCCCCGATCTGCGCTCCCCTCTAGCTTTTAAAATGTAGCAGCGTATTAATAAGAGGCAGTGGGCGGGGATGACTCACCTCTTCCGCGTTCCGCGTTCCTGCAATGCCGTCCACTTACAATACAGTGGGTGGCATTGCAGGAAGTGACGACAGTGAAACACACGCTGGAACGTGGAAGAGGTGAGTCATCCCCGCCCGCTGCCTCTTGTTAATACGCTGCTGCTGGACTTAAAAGGTAGAGTAGGAGTGCAGATCGGGGGACCCGGGTGAGGGAGGGAGGCGTTTGCTCACAAGTTTGCCTCAGGCGGCAAAAAGTCTAGAACCGGCCCCCCTGGCTGTCAATGGCATAAAATTACAGAGTTGAGGAAAATCGGATTTCCGCGGAAAATCCCATTTTCCTATGCTGTTATTTTCCATTTTCTGATTTTCGGATCGGAAATTTCCGACCATCCCTACTGACTGTGGTACTGGCCCTCTTGTGTTCTGCGTTTCAGAGAGTCTGTGGTAAAGTTACTTATCTTTCAGAAGACACTGCTGGAGTGCAGAAAAGGTCTTCTGGACACCCCCATTGCGCTCCCATGGCGGGGAGCGTTCCGCGCAAACAACTCAGCCAGGCATTTGCCCTGTATTGCGAGGGGACATGAGCCACCTGGGGAGACAGTGAGGGACTGAGCGGCCTCAAGGGGGCTGAAGGAAGCCCCAGGCAAGTATAGTACCTGAGATGTCTTTTATGTTAGGTTCACTTTAAGCACAGCAAAGCCTACAAAAAAACCAAAGAAGTTGGCCTTCACCACTGTGAGTACTCTCTGCAATTTGTGCTGGTTGGTTGAGACTTCTGGTTAGTTGAGTTCCGGATAACTGAGACTCTACTGTATATAACTCATCAATTTTCCTGGTTATGCCAGGCACTGTGCAACCAGAATTGCTGTCAATCAGCTGAACTTGAACTGGATCACTATTTAGAAGTAAATGTCCTACTTTAACTTACCCGTCACTTCAAGTCTGACTCCCCTTTTGTCCGCCCATTTGTTTACATCTATGATCTCGAATCTGAAGTTATATGTCCCTTCATCGGCCTTCTGGAGGGCTTTCATGAGGACGGTACAGTTCTTTGGAAAAGCGTCTCCCAGGAATTCCACCCGTCCGGTGTACTCCGCATCAGGTGGATCTCTAGGATGAGAGACCACCTTCCGATTACCATCAAAATCCTTGTACCAGATCTTGTCAATGCCTTTCTCATCGCTGATGTCACCGGGGTAGCCAAAGGAGCATGGGATGTAGACACAAGATCCTGAAACAGTCTTCATAACTGCTGGACACTCCACTTGCCATTCAGCATACGCTCCTGCAAGAAGAGAGAGTTCCAGTCTACTCTAAGTAGTATCGAGTCACAGTGGAAAATACATAACAATAAACCAAGAGAAGACACTTCTGAAGGTGACCCCAGCGAAGCAAGCAATGTGGGCACCCGCTAGAGCTGGAAGTTTGGGCGCCACCATAGGCGCCTATAGAAATATCAACATAGAGGTGTAATTTAGGCGATCGCGGCGCCCAATAAATACCAGCACCTGCTATTTATCAAGCACCGAAGGTGCTCAAATTACGCCTCAATGTTGATATTTCTATACAGGGCCACCATCAGAAATTTTGGAGCCCCTCACACATCATCATGCCTGGGTCTTCCCTCCCTGGGCCCACCCACTGGTTGCTGTGCCCGCCCACTAGCCACCCAACCCCGTGTCCGTGCACGAAGTGCGCTGCAGCGAAAAATATGCATGGCTCCAACACTGGAGAAAGCAGCATGCACAGCGTGATACGGTGAAAAGTGGGCGTGGCCATGGCATGCTGTGGGTGGAGCCAAATACTAGCAAAATACAGGTAGTCCCTGGTTAACAAATTAGATAGGGACTTGTAGGTCCGTTCCTATCCTTTATCCATTCTCTTTTGTCCCCCTCTTTTCTTCCTGTGCCTCTTTTGTCCCCCTCTGTCTCACCTCAGTTTGTGCCTCTTTTGTGTTCCTCTGTGTGACCTCATGTTCCCGTCTCATCTCTTCTGCCTCTTTTATCCCCCTGTGTTACCTCTTGTCCCCTTCTGTCTCAGCTCGTCCCCCTGCCCTAGCCAGGTATAGGTGCCCCCAGTATAGGTATCCAGGCATAGGTGCCCCCAGTATAGGTAACCAGGTATAGGTTTCCCCAGTATAGGTATCCAGGCATAGGTACCCCCAGTATAGGTAACCAGGTATAGGTTCCCCCAGTATAAGTAGCCAGCTATAGGTGGTGCCCCAGTATAGCTAGCCTGGTATAACTGGTGCCCCCAGTATAGGCCAGAAAGATGCAGGTGCCCCAGTAACGGTAGGTGGTAGCCTGGTATATTTGCCCCCAGTATAGGTAGCCTGGTATGGGTGGTGTACTAGTATAGGTTAGCCAGGTACAGGTGGTGCCCTCAGTAAAGGTAGCCAAGTATAGGTGGTGCCCCAGTATAGGTAGCTAGGTATAGGTGGTTCCAGCCCCCAGTATAGGTAGCCAGGTATAGGTGGTGGCCCAGTATAGGTAGCCTGTAGCCAGATATAGGTGGTGCCCCAGTATAGAAAGTACACTGTAGCGGGCTCACTCATCTGCTCCCCACATTCAAGCGCTGAGGTCACTCTTCTCTAAGTGCTGGTAGGCGGTGTGCTGGTTAGTGAGCCACAAGGCGGCAGCCAGCACATAACGGCTCTTCGAGAGCTTTGGGGGGGGGGGGGGGGGGCAGAAACCCTGGGCCCCTCACTGCAGTGTCAGTTGTACCCCCTGTTGGCTGCCTGTTTCTATAGGCGCCTATGGCGGTGTCCAAGAAATTATATTTTTTTTCTTGCAGTTGGGTTGGTGGTAATCGGCGGCAGGGGGTTAAGGTTAGGCCTCAGGTAGGAAGTTTGTGCTGGGGGGAGGTTATGGTTAGATGTCGGGTAGGAAGCTTGTGTGGGGGAAGGGGCGGAGAGTAGGGTTAGGCATCGGGGGGAAGGGTTTTGTGTGAAAGTAGGCTTAGCCATAGTCAGGGCCGGCCTTAGATTTCACAGCGCCCTGAGCGAAATCTGATTTTTGTGCCCCCCTTCATCCTCTTCGTGCATGCGTACACACACACACACGCACACACACACACACCCCCCATATGCAATTCCTTTTCTCCTGAGATATCTCCTAGGACAGTGGCTCCCAACCTTTTTTGACGTTGTTACACATCACGCCAAATGCTCAGATCTCTGTGACACGTCACATATGTATAATAGAAAAAATATACTATTAATAACCATGAATGGATGGAAAGAGTGCATTATCTTAAATATACTTAAAAATGAAGGCTAGACCTTTCAGGAATATTAATAAAAACAATCAGTGAGACAGTTAGCCGCCCCCCTACCATTTAGAATGACAAAGAAAGACAATTTGCACCACGTGCTTATAGCCGCAGTGTCGTTCCCCCCCCCCCCCCCCAAAAAAAAAAATAAACGCCCTCAGACTCAGTATAGGTAGGTGGCCAGGTATAGGTGCCCCCAGTATAGGATCTCATGTGTAGGTGCCCTCAATATAGGTTGCCAAGCATGGGTGCCCCCAGTACAGGAAGTCAGTTGATGGTCTTCATCCCCCCCATAGGTAGCCAGGCGTAGCTGCCTCCAGTATAGGTAGCCAGGTGTTGGTGCTTTCAGTAAAGGTAGCCAGCTATAGGTGCCCCAGTATAAGAAATCAGGTGTAGGTGCCCTCAGTATAGGTAACCAGCTATAGGCGCCCCTGGAAGCCGGCGCCCTGAGCGACCGCTCAGGTCGCTCATATCAAAGGCCGCTATGGCCATAGTAAAATATTGGTATTTAATACCGATATTTTACACTTTAATATCGGGATTACTAGGTGCCCAAAATTCCCTGTGTCTTTTTTCGATAGGCGTAACCCCAGATGACGTAGCATGCAGTGGATACCAGGTATTTCAGACACTGCTGCTGAATCCACCAATCACCGCACAGGAAATGCATAAAAACCTTAATAAAACCGATTATTATTGTTGCTATATAAACTGCTTCTCGTATCTCATTTGCTTGGATTTTGCTGTCAGTAAATTTGGCATTGCAATTTGGGTGCTGGATATGGAGCAAATTAGCATTTCATACTGTATATTGTAACACTAACCTTATACATAACCTGAATACAGTCCTGTTTTCTGAAGCACTTCAACCGCCAAGAAACAGTGAGAGACCGCTTGTGATAAAGTTTTAATGCAGAAAAGTTGAACGGGTCATTATTTCTGCTTTGTTTTATAGCTTAGAAAGACAGAGTGTGGTTTTAAAACTGCAACTGTGACAGTATTATGCATAATATAAAAAAAAAGCTATATAAATAAAAATAATATATAAGACCCCTTTTCTTTGCTGCTAGCATTCTATTCATTATCTGAACTACACAGGCAATTCATTATGTATGGGGGGGGGGGAGAGGGGGGGGGGGGTTGCTTCAGGTTTAATTTAAACTTAAAGGACTGCTATCTCGAAAAATTGTAAAAACGTTAAATATATAACATTTAAGAAGAAACCTTCTTCCACAGTAATATGTACAAAATATTTTTTTTCTTGCACTGCTTTCTTTCACATACAGAGTAGGTATTTAAAATCTTAGAGATCGAACAGGTTTGGACTAGTCCACCTCCTCATGGGGCATTCTTGGGGCTTTTCCACAAGCTCTTACTGAACAGCAGTTGCTTAGCTCATACTGCCAGTGTGCAGATGAGTAGTGATGGCAGCAGGCATCTTTGTACAGATCTTTTCCAGGGAGGTCTTTTGTAGAAACTAAAGGAAATACTGAACCCCCCCCCCCCCCCCCCCCCCCCCCCATGAGATGGACTATTCCAAACCCAGACAGATTTGTCAGATTTGTACTACTGTAAGTGCCAGGGACATGGAAAATCTCTGGATTCAAAAATTGATTCAATGTTGATCGAAATCATGAGAACAGCAGCTGATTCTTTTACAATTGACCAATATTTCCCATTCTGCCCGATCAAGTAAATTGATCAAATCGACCAGATATCTGCCAATCGATCGAGCAGAGCGGAACATAACATCCTTACATCCTTCAATTTCAAGATACTACTCTGCACAGGGCTTCTGGTGTCCTCTGCTTTTTTGTTTTTTTTGTTTGTTTCTTTTCTGGAAGGAACATCCTGACCTCTGGAACCCCCGTATAAGCCATAAAGCTATGGACATGCTCTAAATTTCCATCACCTGAAACAACCACCATGTTTAGGTGAAAGTTTAGGAATGACTGTCGTACAGACACACTGTATGTCTCTCTGCCAAGCACTTTATCCTGTCCTATGGAGAGGGGAGGAGCAGGAAAAACAAGAAGTGCCCAAGGCCGGATTTTATGTGCCTCTAGGCCAAGTATGTTGTGGGTCCCCTTTCATGTGCAGCAGTGCCCCTCCCATTCCATGTGCAGCCCCCTCTTCCATGTGTATCTTCCGTGTAATAATAATAATAATTGCAGTATTTGTATAGCGCTTTTCTCCTGTCGGACTCAAAGCCCTTTGCGAGGAAGCCACTAGAGCGCACTCAGTAGGCAGTAGCAGTGTTAGGAAGTCTCCTCCAAGAACTCCTACTGAATAAGTGCACCTTACTGAACAGGAAGATCCAAGCTTTGAACCCAGGTCTCCCTTGGGCATCATGTGTTGCCTTTTTCATGTGTTGCTCCCCATTTTCAGCCTCCTCTTTCACACGGTAGCAACCCCTCTTTCATGACCAGGTGCCCCATCGGTCTGCAGCCGCCCAAGGCCCGGGTGTTACTGGCCTTTCCATAAATCCGGCCCTGGAACTGCCCCACTGTGAAGATTGGAACAGATGTTCTTGCAGTTCTTGCAGGACTATAGACTTTGGCCATTAGAGATCCAGCACGTTGGACCTCTAAGGCCACCACTATATTTGATGGACACACTGTCATTTTGGCAGGGGAAAGCCCAAAACAAGTGTAGCTTTAGGAAAACTGGTGTTACTGAGATGAGAGTATTCTGTACCTGAAGCAGAGAAAAGAGCCAGGAGGAGGAGCTTCAGCATCATCATTTGCTGTAGACAACAAGAGGAAAAAGCGTTACATTCAGATGACATTTATCTCAGATTATCACACAGGCATGGTGGACTTTCTCCAGGAGGAGGGTAGAGACACAGGGCTGATGACTTCAGCCTTTTTCAAGCAGTTATTAAGTTACTATTTTCTTATAACTTTGGTAGATTCTACCTAGTCCCTAGTCAGTCAGTGGAAGTCAGCCCAAGGGAATTCCGCCCCGACCCACACACGGACCATATCGGTTTGGCTAAAACAGAAGACACAGACAGTCAACAAAAAGGTCAAAAACGACTAAATATATTTTTCAACTCCACTGTTACCATCCGTGACACATAGGCCCATTTTACTTGAGTTTTCTACTAGGAGATAATTTTACAAATTATTTTTAAAATACGTTTTCAGCATTTTGTAATCTAAAAAGTACCAAAAAGTAAAGAAAAAGTATTATCAAAAATGTTTTTGAGTATTTTCTTGCTTGGCTTAAAGAAACACTGAAGTCTCGTAAAATACAGCGTTTTATTGCTGTTCAACATTATTGCCCTAACTAAAACGCCGCATCCCTGCAGCTGAAATCTAACTAAATCCCCCCAAACTCCCCTTGCAAAATCCACGACTTTCTCGGTCGTGGATTTTGCTGCTTTGTGCGCTTCCGTGAGAGGCAGAGCTTTCAGCTGCAGCTCTGCCTCTACACGGGTTTATCAGCGCGTATCTCCGCCTCTCCCCCGCCCCTCTCATTGAAAGAAGACTGGGAGGGGCGGCCGGAGGTGGAGATACACGCTGATAGACGCGTGGAGAGGCAGAGCTGCAGCTGAAAGCTCTGCCTCCCACGGAAGTGCTCTCCGCAGTGTGCCCTGGGGAGTTTGGGGGGATTTAGTTAGATTTCAGCTGCGGGGATGCAGCGTTTTAGTTAGGGCAATAATGTTGAACAGCTTTTTCCAATAAAAAGCTGTATTTTAGGAGACTTCAGAGTCTCTTTAAAAGGGATTTTATAATGACAAGGTGTTAAAATGACAACTTGGAGAAAACTCAGGTGAAAAAGTTAAATGCATATGGGCCCTATTGGTTACAGTTTAGTGAGAAATGTAAAAAACTGAAAATGGAATATTATCATTATGTAATAAACATACACTAAACAATGTCTTTAGAAAAAGAAAGAGGCCATTGGGGCAGGCCTGGATTTACATAACAGGAGCCTATAAACACAGATGTCCAAACCGACTATGGAATTCCACAGTAGCAGTGGCAGGTATAGTATCCTGGGATTTGCCGGTGCCAAGCCTCGACCGGATTGCTCACACGGTCTCTTGTAAATGCTCAAAATAAATCACGAGGCGGCACACCACTGGCTGCAAAGATGCGTATATTATGAAACAGAAGCACTACATGTTACGGAAAATCCTTCATCAGGTGCATTATCCCTCTTACCTCCAGTATATGTAGCCAGATGACCCCTCCCCCTTCCCACCAGTACATGTTGCCAGATGACCCCTCCCCCTTTCTCTCTAGTATAGGTAACCTGATGACCCCCCCCCCAAGTATAGGTAGCCAGATGACCCCTCCCCCCTTTCCCTCCAGTATAGGTAGCCAGATGATTCCCTTAATCCCTCCTTTTCCCACTCCCCCATTCAGTATAGGAAGCCAGCTCGCCTTCACACTGCAGCAGCCATCAGTGTCACTCACTTCTCTGCTCATCTCCAATGCAGAAGCTTCCTTTTACTTTCCGTCTCCAATGCTGCCCATGTCCATAGCCACCAGACACAATGCAAACATGCAGAGAGAGCAAGGTGGCTGCTGCACAGGTGGCTAGCAGCAGAGTACAACCTGATCTCCCTGCATTGCTGCATTTGCAAGCTTGCAAATGCTGCACCAGTTTAGCCTGCTGCTTTGGTGCTCTTGCTTCTGTGGTGCCCTAGGCCATGGCCTCGGAGGCCCCTTCCTAAATCCGGCCCTGGTATTAGGTAGCCAGAGCTATCCTCAGTACCTAGAGGTGCCCCCAACTGAAGGGAGATCTGGTCAGTGGTCACTGGAATGCCAAGATTCGGGTGAGAAACCTCTCATTTACACTCCACTCAATACTTTGCACAGGTAAGGCAGGAACTTGGGGAGGGGCATGCGCCGCCTTTCCATCATCAGGCGCCTGTAGGCACGAGCCTACAGTGCCTTACGGTAAATCCAGCCCTTCATTGGGGAGAAGGGAGCAAAAGTTTGCTGGGGGCTCCACGGTTTATAGTTACAACCCTGCCATTCACAATTTTGCATTGCGTTTTTATGCAATTTTTGGCACTTGCGCATTGCAGTTATCATTCAGTGAATGAGAATCGCATCGTGATCACTCCTAAAATGCTGCATGCAGCTGTTTTGTGAGAATTACCCCATAGAGATACATGTGTCACATCGCTTTGATACAGTTATTCACAGCTCCCAACTGTCCCTCTTTGGAAGGACAGTCCCTCTTTGGGAACCAAATCCCTCTGTCCCCCTGTTCTCCTCATTTGTCCCTCTGTCCCCCTGTTCTCCTCATTTGTCCCTCTTTGTCTCCCTGTTCTCCTCATTTGTCCCTCTTTGTCTCCCTGTTCTCCTCATTTGTCCCTCTTTCAGGACTGATGTAAAGATATTTGTGAATATTTGTATTTTTACAACGTATAAATGTGTTTAATTGACTTTAACCACTTGAGGACCCACCCTTTACCCCCCCTTAAGGACCAGCGCTGTATTATGTGATCTGTGCTGGGTGGGCTCTGCAGCCCCCAGCACAGATCAGGGTGCACGCAGAGCGATCAGATCACCCCCCCTTTTTCCCCCCTATGGGGATGATGTGCAGGGGGGGTCTGATCTCGTCTGCGTGCAGGCATGTTGCGGGGGGGGGGGCACCTCAAAGCCCCCCTCCGCGGCGACATTCTCCCCCTCCCTCTCCTACCTCCCTTCCCCGGAGATCCGGGCTGCACAGGACGCTATCCGTCCTGTGCAGCCAGTGACAGGACGTCCCCTGTCACATGGCGGCGATCCCCGGCCGCTGATTGGCCGGGGATCGCCGATCTGCCTTACGGCGCTGCTGCGCAGCAGCGCCGTACAATGTAAACAAAGCGGATTATTTCCGCTTGTGTTTACATTTAGCCTGCGAGCCGCCATCGGCGGCCCGCAGGCTATTCACGGAGCCCCCCGCCGTGAGTTGACAGGAAGCAGCCGCTCGCGCGAGCGGCTGCTTCCTGATTAATCAGCCTGCATGGTCCTGCAGCTGCCACTTTGCCGACGCACGGTATAAGCGTGCGGTCGGCAAGTGGTTAAACTTCCTCTAAATTGAGAGATTTCTTATTTCCAAACATTACCTAAAGACCGTGTCACGCCATTGGGCGAGACCGCGGCGGCAGCCCCAGGACTCCCTAACGCTAATTAGCATCAAGTCCTGGGGCCGGCTACTGCAGGAGATCGCACACGCGGATGCGCGCATCACTACTCGGAGACTGTGAGACGGTGTAACCGCCGTCTATAAATCTTGTACAGTGCTGCGATCTGCAGCAGCGCTGTACTGGGGACAGCCGTGTGACACGGCTGTCCCTCCATTGGCTCAGGAGTGATCGGCTGTCATAAGCCTATGACAGCCGACCACAGTGATTGGCTGGTGGGGGGAGGGAGGATGGGAATAAAATAAATAAATAAATTGTAAAAAAATATTGTAAAAATAAAGAGATAAATATCTATATATATATAATAGACTAAGTGCCTCAACCTTCGAGCAAGAAGAAGAAGTACTTTGCATGAGAAAATGTATGCGTGCTCAAACACCAAGTTTAAGGCCTCTTTTCCACGGACTGTTGAGCTGTGTGCTCAGCAAGCAGTAACCAGGCAGCAGCAAGCAGTTACCAGGCAGCAGCAAGCAGTTACCGGGCAGCAGCAAGCTGTTACCGGGCAGCAGCAAGCAGTTACCGGGCAGCAGCAAGCAGTTACCGGGCAGCAGCAAGCAGTTACCAGGCAGCAGCAAGCTGTTACCAGGCAGCAACAAGCTGTTACCGGGCAGTAGTGAGCAGTTGTAAGAGTTTGAGAGGCATTTTACTGCCTATCAACTGTCCATGGAAAAGAGGCCTACCCTAGCAAGTCTGGCTTTGCAAATCTGGCTTAATTGGCTATTCATGAGGCAATGTTCATGCAAATTTGCTTTTGCGTGCCAAACTATGCAGGGTCAAAAAACCAATACCGCAAAGCGGTCGCCCTGCTACATGCCAGTGATGAGCGAAAATGCAAACATTTGTTTCGATAATTTTTTGCTGAATTTTCGCCTAATTTCGTTTTGACAGGCAAATTTTCCATCTAATTTTTTCGCGTTAATTTTCGCCTAATGCCAGTCATTTTCACGTTACTTGCGTATTATTGCTGACATTTTCCGCATAAGGGCATTAGCGTCCGCATTCAGAGAAGTTTCTTGCGCATTATTGCGGACATTTTTCCGTATAAACATCCGCATAGACTGAATTTCCATGCGGATTATTGTGGACATTTTTCCGCATAAGGGCATAAGCATCCGCATACAATGAATTTTCGATGCTGGTCGAAAACGCAAATATTTCTGAAGATTTTCATGAAAATTCGCCAAAAATGAAAATGGGATTTTCGATGCGAAACTGCTACATGCTACATTAGCACTATCCAGGAGCACCACAGGGAGGATTCCCAATGCCCCCCTTTTTATACAACCGGGGGGACCGCGGGTCCCAGGCTCTCTCACTGCCTAGGAACCACAGCGGCACCCCGGAGGGGGATGCTAGGTGGTGCAGGCGACCCCCCCCCCCCCCAAGCGTGGCCAGCGCCGGGAGAGCCGTCTGCACCCACCTCCCAATATTAAAAACAGTCACTTACCTTAACGTCCATTGCGTTCTGCTACATGCGCATTAACTTGGGGGCACCACATGAGAAAGGAGTGAAGCATGGGTCACCCCGAGCTTTAGAGCTCAGGGCTGGCTCACATACAACACTCCGGGGGGGGGGGGACAAGCACAGACAACTAACTCCAGGGCTCACACCGCCGGAGCAAGCCATCCACCACTTGCCTCCAAAGGATACAAACTGCAAAAAATGCTTTCCATGAGAAAATGAATGCGCATGCAGCAGAACGCAATGGACGTTAAGGTAAGTGCCTGTTTTTAATATTGGGAGGTGGGTGTGGATGGCTCTCCCTGGCGCTGGCCACACTTGGGGGGGGGGGGGGGCGGCTGCGCCACCCAGCCTCCCCCTCCGGGGTGCCGCTGTGGTTCCTAGGCAGTGAGAGAGCCTGGGACCCTGCGGTCCCTTCGGTTGTATAAAAAGGGGGGCATTGGGAATCCTCCCCGTGGCGCTCCTGGATAGTGCTAATGTAGCATGAACTTATTCCCGCAGGGCGACCGCTTTGCAGTATTGGTTTTTTGACCCTGCATAGTTTGGCATGCGAAAGCAAATGCATATTTGCATGAGCATTGCCTCATGAATAGCCAATTAGGCCAGATTTGGAAAGCCAGACTTGCTAGGGTTAAACTTGGTGTTTGAGCACGCATACATTTTCTAATGGAAAGCCGAAAGGTGGGTACACACATAAGATAAAAGTCTTTGGAAAATGAAAGATCACAGACCAATGTTACCCCCTTCCATGTAGTATGAGAGCCATACCTACACAGTCTATTCTATTGAGCTGAACTCCCCATCAGATAAAATTTTTTGCAAGATGCTGCACACAAAGATGCTGCACACACGCAACAGATCAGTATCTGCAAAAGATCTGTTCCTGCAAAAAATCAGTTTCTGCAAAATGCATTCATAGTCTATGATATCTGCAGATCTCATGCTGGGCATACACGGTATGTTTTCTACCATGTAATCGAGCCGCTGATGGCTCGATTGATAATTTCCGACGTGCCCAATACCCCGCCGGATCGATTCTGCGCTCGATACCGGCGGGCAGGACAAAAGAAGAAACGAGTGGAAAATAAGAAAGTGCTCGCGGGGATGAGCAGGAATCGATCCGGGCGCCCGCGAGGAGGAGCGGGAATCGAGCCAGCGGCTCGATTACACGGTAGAAAACGTACCATGTATGCCCAGCATAATACACACCTTGTTTGACAGACATTCATCTGCAGATCAGACAATCATCTGCAGATCCAAAGATCCATCCTGGTGGATCTGATCTGCAGATGATTGTCCGTTAAACAAGGTGTGTATGAGATCTGCAGATATCATAGACTATGAATGTATTTTGTAGGTACTGATATTTTGCAGATACTGATCTGTTGCATGTGTGCAGCATCTGTGTGTGCAGCATCTTGCAAAGATTTCTGTCTGATGGGGAGTTCAGCTTCAAAGAATAGACTGTGTAGAGTATGGCTCTCATACTACATGGAAGGGGGTAAAATTGGTCTGTGATCTTTGATTTTCCAAAGACTTTTATCTGATGTGTGTACGCACCTTTATTTTTCTTGCTTCAAGGTTGAGGCACGTTCTCTATTAGATAGATAGAAGATGCGGCGTATGCTACGACGCGGGTCGGCTAGTTTACAATAAAAAAATAAACATCTGGGGGTCTGCTCTGTTGGTGGGGAGAAAAGGGATGGGGGGGGGGAATCACTTGTGTGCTCAGTTGTGCTACCCAGCAGCTTGGCCTTCAAGCTGCAGTGGCCCAATTAACTAAAAATGGCCTGGTCTATAGGTGGGTTTAGTATTGTGGTCCTCAAGTGGTTGGGGAAACCTAATGATGATAGAGAGGACCAGTGTGGTATGAATGATAAAACTACATCATTTGCTAATGGATTCTTTGCATGATTAGGGGTGTGGTGGGGGCGTGACTAGGGTAGGGGATGTGGCAGGGGCGTGTCTCAAGGTCTTCCTCTCTCTTATCTCAGAAAGTTGGTGGGTATGGTTATATACTATAATAATAATAGTGACAGGCTTTTACTTTTTAGGCAGCCTAGGCAAGGTTCACTCAGGGCTTGCTCACACCTAGAGTATTTTTGGGGTTTTCTAAGCGCCAGTGATTTTGAAAAACGAGCTTGAGCAATGATTCCCTATGAGAGTGTTCACATATGAGCAGTTAGGTTCCAAAAAGCGCTGCCTGCACCATTCTCGGGGCAATTTGGCTCAATGGAAGGTATAGGGAAATCTCAAAGCGCTTGAAAAAGCGCTTTGTATAGCGATTTCCCCAGCGCTTTCATGAATAAATACATTGTATTTATTCATTTCCAGGTGAAAGAGTTCACTTCCTGACTGACGACAGGAAGTGAAAAAAATGCTCTGCAAAAGCGATTAGAAAAGCGTTTATAAAGTGTAGGGAAAAGCAATTTTAAAAATCGCAAAAACATTGCTCAGCGCTTGAAAAAGTGCTGGCGGTTTATAATGTGAACATAGGCTATGAAAGTGCTACAGACTAGAGCAGCCTTTCTCAACCTTTTTACCTTGGAGGAACCCTGTAAATAACTTTTTGGATCTCAAGGAACCCCTGCAAACAATTTTTTGGTCTCGAGGAACCCCTACATTTATTTTTCAGGAGGCATGGTCTTTAAGTAGGTTAGGCTGCTAATTTCACTACTCCCTATTACACTGCCACTCATTATACTGTCTCCTGACCCCCAAATTTAGTGCTTCTTGTTACAGTACCACCAATTATAGTGTGCTCTATTATACTTCCCCCACGATGGGGTAAAATGCCAAGGAACCCCTGCAGAGTCCTCAGGGAACCCTGGTTGAGAAAGCCTGGACTAGAGTCATCGGCACAATAACAATCAGCAGTGAAATAGCCAATCATGTAATGCCGACCACTGTCACTGTACTGTGCATCACATGATACAGGGTAAGCAATGATGCAGCCAGAGAGTGGCAGGAAATTGTGCTCTGTGTTATAAGATGGAAGAGGAGGCAGAGAGTCCACCACCATCCACTGAACACAGCTCCCGCTCCGCTGCACTCTGAGATCTGCCACAAGGTTTCAGGAACGTCATAAGTTAAGGTACCCATACATTACACGATTTTCCGGTACAACCGATCATTCAATTCGATCATTTTATCAGGTTGGTAGATTATATTATATTCTGCCTAATTCATAGCTCTTTTGGAGGGACAGTCCCTCTTTGGCAGCCCTGTACCTCTGTCCCTCTTTCCTCCTCATTTGTCCCTCTTATAGGACTTTGTCCCTCTTTCTATGTATATGTATAATATATATATATATATATATATATATATATATATATATATATATATATATATATATATATATATATATATATATATATATATATATATATATATATATTTCTCTACTAAAAAATGTGTTTGATTGACTCTAAACTTTACTCCCATCCTTTAAATTGATATATTACTTATTTTAAAATGTTACTATGAAGGAAAATGAACCAGGATAGAAAGGACCACAGTGTTTGAATTATAAAACAATATATTTTCCTTATTAAATCTTTAATCTAGGGGCGTGTTGGGGCATGATTAGGGGCGTGGCATGGGCGTGGCTTAAGTGTCCCTCTTTCTCATCTCAAAGTTGGGAGGTATGCTAATTGTTTATATTTGTTCTGCTTAATCGATGGAAATTGGCCGATATCTGGACGAATCAATCATTTACTTGATCAGGCAGAGTGGAAAATATAGATTGTGAAGTAACCAACGACAGTTCACATGACACAGAACCAATTTTTGGATACAGAGAGCATGAAGGCCAGTGCCGGATTTAGCATAAGGCACTGTGGGCACCTGCCTACAGGCGCCTGATGATGTAAAGGTGGCTCAATCCCCTCTCCTAGCGCCTCCCTCCCTCCTTCCCTATGCAGAGTCCTGATGAGAGTGTAAATTAGAGGTTACTCACCCAGCTCTCTGCATTCCACTGACCAGATCTCCCTTCAGTCAGAGGCACCTCTAACTAATAAATACTGAGGGTACCTCTGGCTACCTAATACTAAGGGGTTCCTGTAGCTAGCTATGACGGGCAGGGGAAGTAAAGGAGAAATGACAGCTGGGACTTGCGATGCGGTTTGGCAGGGGTTTGTAAGTTCAAACAAAGTCTATGGTGCCAGGACATCTGTGCCTATAGGCTCCTGTTATGTAAATCTGGGCCTGATGAAGGAACACCATCGATCAGCTCGATCAGTGCAGGAGAATCCCCAGGATCTTGTCTGCAGTGTGTGGGCCACTAGTCGATTGACTTCTGATCAACCATACTGTAACTGGCTGCCCAATAAAGACATTCGCTTAAAGCGGACCTGAACTCAGAATTTCTTCTCTGCTCTCAAAAATATGCAACAGCAAAATAACCTTTAACCTCCTCAGCGATAACCCCGAGTCAGGCTCGGGCCGGAAATTCGCAGCTCAGGCTGGTAATTCCAAATCTGACTTGTGGTAGCCGCCGGGAGGTTAATGCAGATCCTGCGCGAAGCTGGCTTTGTAACTCACCTGCCCAGGGATCCAAGCGCCAGCAGCCATTCTTCTCCTGGTCGTCAGAGGCTCTCAATCCTATAATGGGTACAGCACCGCCCGGAGGACGAAGGGAGAATTGCAGCGCTGGATCCCAGGATGGTGAGTAAGTCCAGGGGCTGCCACAGATCTATCTAGCGGTATGATTGTTGGGTCTAAAAGCTTGTGTAAAAAATTGCTCCGCTTTTAGACCCTCAAATCCAGATGTAATCATACTGCCAGGAGGTTAAAGAAAAACATTTCTTTGTTATGGCTGATACAAATACTGCAATAGGACTGCCAAATTTCTGTGCTGACACAACTGAGAGATTAAATTACACTTGTGATTACTTACATATGAGAGGAATGAGACAGGCTCTTCTCTCTAAAAACATACAAGGTGCATTTCTCTGTCCTGTGCAAGAGTTCAGGTCTACTTTAAATGCTTAATGGAAAAGCAAGCAATATATGGGTACCTTTACAGGTATTTAGTATACAATGAAACTGTTCAGCAAGGTAATTTCTTTCTGACATTGTTTATTTGGTGATATCAGTAAAAAAAAGTTTTTGCAAACTTTCCCTTCCCGTGACGGTAGCTGGCAAATGCCAGGCAGGTTATGTGGGAAGAGGAACTTGTGAACTGTCCCAAAGCACATTTGTGAATAGGAGAAAAATCACATGATGAGAATATTGTACATATTTATTTGTTCGTTTGCTTGGAATTATTCCCCTTAGTTTTATTGTTGTCCGAACTTCCACTTCCCCTGTGACAAGCCCCACCAAAGTCCTTTTCACCTTAATAGCCACATCAATCATGCTGCTCTTCTTCTAAACGCAAAAGTGAGCCCGCTTAGCTTCCGGGCCCAGGAGCGTTTTTAGGCATAGACATTATAGGCCACTGCCTGGAGTGCCATTGGTCCTGGGGGTCACCATGCCGCTGATTAAGCCCTGCCCCTGAACTAAGCCACACACCCCGAAGTAAATTGTGCCTCCTGCGGCCATGCCCCTACTGGTGTCTGTATCTCCTTCTGTCCCCTTGTGCCTCTTTCTGTCTCCTTGTGCCACCTTCAGCCCCCCTGTGCTTCCAGAGATGAATTAAAGTGAAATGGTGCCCTAGGCAAGCAATGACTTTGGGCCCTCGCTTGATGGCCACCTAGCTTTTTTGACAAGATTTGCTGGGGGTTAGCATAAACCGGGCCCCTAGACTCTCTCCAGGCCCTAGGCATCTGCCTAAGTTGCCTTGTGGATAATCCGGCTCTGTGAGCGTCACTCTGTGCCTCCCTCTGTCCCACTGTGCCTCCTTCTGCCCCCTTGTCCGACTATCTGTTCCTGTCTCCCTCCTGCACCCCCAGTTCAGTGTGCAAAGGTAGAGTACAGCGCAGCTGAAGCTGTGCTCTAACCTACCCTCTGGAGTCCAGTGCTGTGCCTGCCTATTTTCCTCACTCTCGAGTGCTGGCACCTCATTCTCCTCATGTAGCGTGCGGTAGGAGATGCTGGGCACTAGGGCGAGTGGTGAGCGGATAGGGGTAAGCACAGCACTGGACTCCAGCGGAGAGTTGGGAGCACAGCTTCTGCTGCACTATACTCTGCATTTACACACTAAGCTGGGGTAGTGCAGGATGGGGGTAGTAGGCAATGAAGTGTGACAGTATCGGCAGGTTGTTTGTATCTCAGGACTCCCTGTATTATGCATCCACCCTATACGGCACATGGTCTATATTATCTAACGTGTTGGGGGGGGGGGCAGTACTTGTTGCCTGGAGTGACAAAAAGGTTAGAAACGCCCCGCAATGGTGGGGTTCGCAGGGACTATTGTTACGCCCCTGGTTGGATTTTTTTTTGTATTGTATTGTTAATGAGTACCTTAATATTAATATTATTATTTATTGTATTTAGAAAGCGGCAACATATTATGCCGTGCTGGACAATAAATACATGATGAATCAAAGGATGAGAGACATAACGAGGTTGCACAACACAGGACAAAGTTATACAGGGTAAGAAGGGTACAAGACACATGATCATGTGATTATGGGCTGTTTAGGTAGGCCCAGTAATACAAGTATGAGGTGATCACAGGAAAAGAGCACACGATCATTAAGAATATATTAGGGAAGGGAGGACCCTGCGAAAAGAAGCTCTAGTGTAGGATTCCAATTACTGGACATCACTACTATGGGATAAGTCATTTCTGCATGCAGGCAGTTTTTAGGCATAGTTAAAGCAGGCAGATGCTCAGTGACACCTACAGGAGAACTATTCTACACTGTGCCTAATGGAATTCTTATATACAACTGCTTGTACCATTAAGGAAGGGATGGATGGTAATTTTACTACTGCTGATTAGCATACAACAAATGTGTGTCCTCCACCTTTGAGACCACACCAACATTTAAATCCCTGAATAATCTGGGCCCTGGACAGGGGCGGCGCCAGGGGGGTGCTTGGGGTTGCTCGAGCACCCCCTAGAATTGTCCAAGCACCCCCAAAGCACCCCCTGGAGTGAACTGACTTCAGGCGTCTAAAAGACGCCAAGTCAGTTCACACAGCGGCAGCCCGGAGCAGCAGGCAGGGCTACGGTAAGATGGCCGCCCGAAGCCCTGTTCTGCAGACTTCGAGTCTGCAGTGCATGGCTTCGAGCGGCCATTTTCCCGTAGCCCTGCTCTCAGCATGCAGGCAGGAAGTCTCGTGACGTCGGGAAGGAAGAGGATCGTGGGCGCGCCACAAGGAGGTCGGGACAGGAGGTCGGGACTCGGGAAAGAAGGTCTTCTGGCTGTAGGTGAGTAAATGGGTTTTTCTTTTTCAGGTGGTGCTGATTGTGGTCAAAACTGCTGAGGAAGGATTGTGTATATTGGGGTCATAGCTGCTACGGATTGTGCATATTGGGGTCATATCTGCTACGGATTGTGCATATTGGGGTCATTTCTGCTACCGATTGTGCATATTGGGGTCATTTCTGCTACCGATTGTGCATATTGGGGTCATTTCTGCTACCGATTGTGCATATTGAGGTCATATCTGCTACGGATTGTGCATATTGAGGTCATATCTGCTACGGATTGTGCATATTGGGATCATATCTGCTACGGATTGTGCATATTGGGGTCATATCTGCTACGGATTGTGCATATTGGGGTCATATCTGCTACGAATTGTGCATATTGGGGTCATTTCTGCTACCGATTGTGCATATTGGGGTCATTTCTGCTACCGATTGTGCATATTGGGGTCATTTCTGCTACCGATTGTGCATATTGGGGTCATATCTGCTACCGATTGTGCATATTGGGGTCATATCTGCTACCGATTGTGCATATTGGGGGCATATCTGCTACCGATTGTGCATATTGGGGGCATATCTGCTACCGATTGTGCATATTGGGGGCATATCTGCTACCGATTGTGCATATTGGGGGCATATCTGCTACCGATTGTGCATATTGGGGGCATATCTGCTACCGATTGTGCATATTGGGGGCATATCTGCTACCGATTGTGCATATTGGGGGCATATCTGCTACCGATTGTGCATATTGGGGGCATATCTGCTACCGATTGTGCATATTGGGGGCATATCTGCTACCGATTGTGCATATTGGGGTCATATCTGCTACCGATTGTGCATATTGGGGGCATATCTGCTAACGATTGTGCATATTGGGGCCATATCTGCTAACGATTGTGCATATTGGGGTTATTGAACATGTTTATTGTTCAAATCTGCTCACATAACGTGTATTTTCTTGAGAAAACCTGCACAATTATGTACATTTTCTGGGGAAAGGGTCACCAAAACTTGGGCCCTCTGTCTTTGCGTTGCACTTTTAAAGGGAACTCGAGGTGAGAATAATATTGAGGCTGCCATATTTATCTCCTTTTAAGTAATACCAGCTGCCTGGCTGCCGTGTTGGTCATCTGCCTCTAATTCTTTCAACCATAGACCCTGAACAAGCATGCAGCAGGTCAGGGGTTTCTGACAATATTGTCAAAACTGACAAGATTAGCTGCATGCTTGTTTCTAGTGTAATTCAGTTCACTACTACAGCCAAATAGATCAGCAGGGCTGTCAGGCAACTAGAATTGTTTAAAAGGAAATAAATATGGCAGCCACCATATCACTCTCACCCTGGCTTCACTTTAAATTACAGTTAGCCCCGCCCTCATCCGGTCATTACCAAGCCCATTTTTTCAGCTCCCCCGGAAATTGGTCCAGCACCTGCATAGCGCCCCCTAAAAAAAATTCCTGGAGCCGCCACTGGCCCTGGATACATGAAAGATATGTTGCAGCCAGAGCCGGGACAAGGTCCTCCAGCACCCAAGGCTGAGACACCAAAGTGTGCCCCTCCATCCCTCCACCCCAGCCGTCACACACTGATTGCTATTAGACTAAGAGGCACCCCAGGGCCCCCAACACCTTAATCTCTAGTTATCTGGCTTGTAGTCACTTCCATGTATCTCCTTTTCTTATTTCTTTCTGCTTCAAACACAATTAGGAATGACAGCTGAATGAATTGTGCGCCCCCTCCTACACTGCGCCCTGAGGCTGGAGCCTCTCCAGCCTATGCCTCGGCCCGGCCCTGGTTGCAGCTGTGTAGCACTAGCAATCCCCACATTCTCAGATCCACAGGTTCTAATAATCTAGTCATACCCAGAGTCCACTTGGAAACTTTTGGTCCCAGAGCCTTCTGCCATGCTGCCCCTACGTTTTGGAACGCCTTAACTCAACAGATCAGGACAGCTCCATCCCTGGACGTGTCTAAATCCAGACTGAAAACCCACCTGTTCAGTTTGGCATTTGCAGAAATATAACTTTTGTTGTGTGAATACTTCATCCTACTACAAACTTCTGAATCTGAGAGAGCCTAAGTGCTTTGAGTCCTATAGGAGAAAAGCGCTATAGAAATGTTATTGTATTGTATTGTATATACATGAATGCATACTGTAAATAATCAATTTACTACATTTATTTCTGCACTAACATAATAAAAACAAATAGTAGCTTAATTGTATATGGTTATCATATGATTATTAATAATAAAATCACAAAATTGTGCCTATACATATAATTAAATCAATAAGATTTTAATTGATCATCTATGTAGACGATCAATTAAAATCTTATCGATTGAATTATATGCATATGCATAAGGCATGTAATTCAGGTATGTTGTTTTATCAAATATGTTGTTTGATAATCATATGATAACCATATACAATAAAGCTACTACTTGTTATATTGTATCAGTGCAGAAATAAATGTACTTAATTGATTATTTATTCATTAATTTATATTGATTTTATTCAAAATGTTTGTCACAAGCTAATTATAGCAGAAATACTAATTTAAGCGCGGTTTGATATCTGAATTAGCCATCATTACATTATATATTAGTTTATTACATACACTGAATATTCAAAGAGGAAAAATAGCACACAGAAGCCATCACTTACTTTTCAGAACTGAAAGAGGAAGTGGAACAAACAGCTGTAAACAAAGAAAAGAAAAGAAAGTGTGGTTAAAGTTCAGATTACTGCTGTGGGAACAGCGCAATTTAAAGGGAACCTGAAGCGAGAGGTATATGGAGGCTGCCATGAGTCTTTCCTGTTAAACAATACCAGTTGTCTGGCAGCAGGGCAGTTTCTAGGCTAAAATGCACCCAGGGCGAGGGTGTAAAAATTGTGCCCCCCCGCCAGGTATACGTGCTCGCAGTATAGGTTAGCCAGGTCCAGTTGCACTCAGTATAGGTAGCCAGCTATAGGTCCCCCCAGTATAGGTAGCCAGGCACAGGTTCCCCAGTATAGGTAGCCGGCTATAGGTCCCCCCAGTATAGGTATCCAGCCATAAGTGCCCCAGTATAATTGCCCCCAGTATAGGTTAGCCAGGTAGGTGCCTCCAGTATAGGTAGCCAGTATAGTTGCCCCCAGTATAGGTTAGGTAGGCAGGTGCCCAGAGTATAGGTTAGATAGGTAGGTGCCCCGAGTACCGGTTAGTTAGGTGGGTGTCTCCAATATAGGTAGCCAGAATAGTTGCCCCCAGCATAGGTTAGATAGGTAGGTGCCCCCAGTACCGGTTAGTTAGGTGGGTGTCTCCAATATAGGTAGCCAGAATAGTTGCCCCCAGTGTAGGTTAGATAGGTAGGTGCCCCCAGTACCGGTTAGTTAGGTGGGTGTCTCCAATATAGGTAGCCAGAATAGTTGCCCCCAGCATAGGTTAGATAGGTAGGTGCCCCCAGTATAGGTTAGAAAGGTAGGTGCCCCCAGTATAGATTAGATGGGTAGGTGCCCCCAGTGTAGGTTAGATGGGTAGGTTGGTGCCCCCAGTATAAATTGGATAGGTAGATGCCCCCAGTATAGGCTAGATAGGTAGAATCCCCAGGTACAGGTTAGATAGGTAGGTGCCCCCAGTATAGGTTAGATAGGTAGTAGCCTCCAGTATAAGTTGAATAGGTAGGTGCCCACAGTATAGGCTAGATATGTAGAAGCCCCCAGTACAGGTTAGATAGGTCGCTGCCCCCAGTATAGATTAGATAGGTAGCTGCCCCAGTATAGGTTAGATAGGTAGGTGCCCCCAGTATAGGTTAGATAGGTAGGTGCCCCCATTATAGGCGAAATAGGTAGGTGCCCACAGTACAGATTAGATAGGTAGGTGCCCCCAGTATAGGCTAGATAGGTAGCTGCCCCAGTATAAATTAGATAGGTAGGCACTCGCAAAATAGGTTAGATAGGTAGGTGCCCCCCCCCCCCACCACCATAATAAAGGGGGGAGTCAGCCGTGGGTAGGGGGCGACCTGACCTCTCCCTCCCTTCCTCTCCCGAGTGCCCTCCATGCTCCCCTCTCCGCTGCAGACTGGACAGTGAGCGCAGGGAAGCTCTGTATAGTGCAGCAACTCACCTCCCTGGTTCCAGATCACTTGCCGCTGGTCTCCTGCTACACATACAAATCAGAATCAGAATCGCTTTTATTTTGCCAAGCACGACTGGGTCGTGTCCGGAATTGGGCTTGGCACAACAGATACAGGGCGTATGCATAGAAACATAAGATACATCAGGACATAGAACATAGTAGACAATATTTCATCGCATAGACATAACCATAGACATCGCATAGAAATCATAATATCATCATTTTTTTTTTCGCTTCAGTGTCTCTTTAAATGCACAATTATCAAACAACTTGAAGAAATTAGACAACTTTTGCCAAGTAAAATATCACTGATAAGAGACGACCAATGACTGATAAGACGCAGCTCAAGTCAATCCAATTGGTGCCAAAATAAAATAGTTAAAAACAGTTTAAAAATATAAGCTAGAACCTCCTGTAACGATCGGTGTAACACAGAGAGAATCTGATTATTGGTGATCTGCAGTATCACCAAAAATGCATATATATACCTGATTATTGATGATCTGCAATATCACCGATAATCAGATATATCACTAACCTCTGGATACCTGAGTAATATGAGTGTTTGGTGCAACAGTAATACTTTGAGGAGAATACCTGGGGAACAGGTATCAGGGCAGCAGACACTACTGTCCTGGAGAACAAGTACCTTCCAGTAACCTGGGACTCTCCCGCAGGGAGGAGCCAGGCTACGGGTAGGAAGGGCCAGAGCGTGCGTGACACCAATGGCAGGATGTCACTGACTGATCTGTGAACTATCTCCTAAGTGAAAAGATAATTCTCGAGGTCGGACTAGCCAGGTCGGCAACACACGGACAGACAAAGTACAAAGACAGGAGACTGATTCGGTAATCCTAAGGGCCCGTTCACACTGCACGCGTTTCCATATGCGTTTTGGAAACGCGTGCGGGGGGGGCCGACACGCAGGACATCAGACATTGCATAGAGTGCAATGTCTGATGTTCACACAGCATGCGTTCCGGACCTGTGCGGTCCGGGAACGCATGCTGCACGCAGATTTTACAAAAACGCGCGGCTGTCCCATTCACTTTTCAGTGATGGGATCAGCCACGCAACGCATACGAACGCGGATGGCGTGCGTTCGTACGCGTTGCGGTCCGCATGCGTTGCGGTCCGCACTTTGTAGTCTGAACGGGCCCTAAGGCACGCAAGGTTTGGCAACAGAGTATCAGATATAGCGAGGTACCGAATCAGTGATCAGAAGAGTGGTCAGGAAAGCAGAAAGTCATAACAGATAATAAACAATGCCTAGTCTTGGGTGTAAGCTCCGTGATAATCAACACCCTGGAACTAGTCTGATTTATATATATATATAACAGAATGGTAACACAAGTCCCTAGACTTAGGTGTGAGGTCCTTGATCATCAACACCCTGGAACTAGTCTGAAAAATAACAATGGTAATACAGATTCCTAGGCTTGGGTGTGAGGTCCTTGATCATCAACACCCTGGAACTAGCCTGAATAATAACAGAATGTTAATACAGATTCCTAGGCTTGGGTGTGAGGTCCTTGATCATCAACACCCTGGAACTAGTCTGAATAATAACAGAATGGTAATACAGATTCTGACAAAAGGTCTGAGTGCTACCACGTAGTGATCGCAACGGCAGACAACCAGTGAATGACCAGCACCCAGTATATATAGTACAGCGCTATCCAGCGCCTCCCCTAAGTGCTGGACCAATGAGAACTGGTTGCAACGTCAGCTGACCGGCTTGGTCAGCTGACACGCTTCTGGCTGTCATAAAAGTTCTGCCTCTCAGCGCGCGCGCGCGTCCTTCTGAACCTGTGTGGACTATCAGTCCCAGCCACACCAGACATGTGTTGTGAACCACCCGCCGCGCTGGACGCGGAACCAGCCGCACCGCTATCAAAGCATGCGGCGGTTTCTCCGCGTCTAGCCACACAATCAGATGTAGGCCCACGCTTGCAAACCGCCGCGTTGGACGTGGAATCAGCCGCCTTGTCCTGAGCACACGCGGCGGCTTTTCCGCGTTTTCTCACACCTCCTCACTCAAGCATGAGAAAAATGAGCCCCATACACACACTCAACAGCAGTCTTTTATGCTTTCACAACTTCTGTTGTGAAACAAGTTGAAACACCTACAAAAAGTATTTTGCTATTGTACAAAGAGCTGATAAGACTGATAAGAAGTCAATCCAACTGTTAGATTGACTTCTTATCAGTCTTATCAGCTCTTTGAACAATAGCAAAAGATTGGTTTTAGGTGTTTCAACTTGTTGCACAACAAAAATTGGGAAAGAGTAAAAGAATGCTGTTGAGCGTGTGTATGGGGCTTAGGTACTGGGCATGCTTACAGCTCTTTTGGAGATTTGGGATTTTGCTCTCAACATTGGCCTGATGAAGCGGGGACCTAGTCCCCAGAAACGTGTTGCGTTCTATAATGGTATATTTTGGAACATTAAGGGACAGCTGAAGCAAGAGATATACGGAGGCTGATATATTTATTCCTTTTTAAACAATACACATTGCCTGGCTGTTTTGCTGATCTCTAATACTTTTAGCCATAGACCCTGAAAAAGCATGCAGCAGATCAGGTGTTTGTGACATTATTGTCAGATCTGACAAGATTAGCCGGCTGATGCTAATCGTCAGCGATCAACAAAGCGATGAAAAATCGCCCAGTGTGAACTAGCCCTTAAAGTGAACCTTAAGCCAACTAAAAAAAATGAGTTTTATTCACCTGGGGCTTCCCTCAGCCCCCTGCAGCTGTCCGGTGCCCTCGCAGCCTCGCTCCGATCCTCCTGGACCCGACGGCGACCAGTTCCGGTTTCGCCACCAGGACCCGACAGGCTGGGAACGCGAGTGATTCTTCGCGTTCCCAGCCAAAATAGCTCTCTCTATGTTGCTATAGCAGCATAGAGGGCTGCTATAGCAACATAGAGGGCGCTATTGTGGCTGGGAACGCGAAGAATCACTCGCGTTCCCAGCCTGTCGGGTCCTGACAGCGAAACTGGAAGTGGTCGCTGGCGGGGCCAGAAGCATCGGAGCGGAGCTGCGAGGGCACTGGGCAGCTGCAGGGGGCTGAGGGAAGCCCCAGGTGAGTAAAACTCATTTTTTTAGTTGGCTTAAGTGCCTCTTTAAAGGAAATAAATATGGCAGCCTCCATATACATACACCTCTCACTTCAGTTATCATTTAACTAAATATTACTAATTTAGAGTTTTAGAAAATGATTAATCCTATACAAAACATCACCAAATTAACATTTTAGCTAGCTGGAAGCAATAGTAAATGCTTGAAAATTATTTAGAACCAATAACCATGTAATACAATTGAATATATCTTTGTCAATGGGTACTTGATAGAGTATAACCTTTACCAGGTGATATTTGGTGAGCACAGGTCTTCAAAAGGGGTACATAGCGATAAAATGTTGAGAAACACTGCCTTAGCTGATCCTCCTACTGATCCACCGACTGGCAGATTCCGCGTGTAGAAACCATACATTTACATTTACTGCTATGTAGTAAAAATAAGATATTGGAATAAGTCTGTTGTGATCTTAAAGTGGACCTGAACTCTTGCACAGGACAGAAGGGAAACATAGAGAAATGCGCCCTGTATATATTTAGAGAGTTTAGCCTGTCTGATTCCTCCTCACCTGTGACTAATCACAAGTGTAATTTGATCTCTCAGCTGCGTCAGCTGGCTGCCTCGGTGAAACAGCTAATTTGTAAACACAGGAAGTGAACCCTCTGTCTGCTTTCATGAAAGCAGGAAGTAGACATTGCAGATTTATTGCAGGATTTGTATCAGCTGCAAGTTAACAAATACATTTTCCTTTAAAGGTTATTATGCTGTTGCTTATGTTTTAGAGCAGAGAGGAAGTTCTGAGTTCAGGTACACTTTAATTCCAAGGCGTAATTATCAGTCACCAAGTCTGAGGCGAGGAACACATTAGGCAGAATCGCTAGCGTTGTGGAAAACGCTTGTGCTTTTGCCACTAATGAAAGTCTATGGAACGCATATAAAACCTCATAGATGTGCGTTTTACCATTTGCATTTCTGAAAATGCACAAATTGCAGCATCAAAAAACGCATGTAAAACGCACATAATTTATCTCAATGGAGACGCAGAGGAATGTGTTTTTACATGTTTTTTTTTTTTTTATATATAAAAGAAAAAGTTACTGTACTTTACTCCATTACTCCATTGATTACGTAAATTAAAAAAAAAAAAAAAACGCAAACACAAAAACGCATGTTTAGTTATCTCCTAGGGGATCATTTTCATCTTCTGTTTAAAATAGCTTTTCAGCATTTTACAATTGAAAAGGTATCCAAAAGTTGAAGGACTAGTACCATCAAAATTATTTTTTGTACTTTCTTGCTTGCTGGTGGTTTACAGGGCATTTTTATGACAAGGTGTGAAAATATCACCTAGGAGTAAACTCAGGGGAAAAAAAGTGAATTGTGTAGGTATGGGCCATTGTAATTTGCATTCTTAAAGTGCACCTGAAGTCCTCACTGCTGTAAAAGATACACAACAGCATAATAACCTTTAACTTCTTGCCGACCGCTCCACTCTGATTGGGGTGGACACAGCGGCAGCCCCAGGACCGCTCCACGCTGATTGGCGTGGACGCGGCGGCAACCCCAGACCGCTCCACGCTGATTGCCGTGAACGGCGGATCTCTGCTTGGAAGGCGGAGCTCCACTCCGCCTTCAGTCTCCCAGCTGCGATAGCCACTCAGAGACTGTTAGATGGCTTAACCGCCGTCTACTATACATGCAATCTAAGGCAGCGCTGTACTGGGGACAGCCATGTGATACGGCTGTCCCCCTGGGGGACACAGAAGCGATCGGTGGCGGTAGGCTGAAGCCTATTACAGGCGATCGCAGTGATTGGCTGGCCGGGGGAGGGAGGGTTGTAAGAATGTAAAAAAAAAAAAAAAAAAAAACATTTTTATTCAAAAATAAATACGGTAATACGAATATTGAAAAATCAAACAAACATTGGGGGAGCGTTCAGACCCCACCAATAGAGAGCTCTGTTGGTGGGGAGAAAAGGGGGGGGGGGGGGAAATCACTTGTGTGCTGTGTTGTGCGGCCCTGCCTCTAGGCCTTAAAGCTGCAGTGGCCTTTTTAGTAAAAAAATGTCCTGGTCACTAGGCCGGTTTAACACCGCGGTCCTCAGGTGGTTAAGAAAGAAAAAATGTCTTTGTTACAGCTGATACAAATCTTAAAATAAATCTTACCTATTTCTACTTCCTGATTCATGGAAGCAGACATATTGTTAACAGCCTGTGCTTTTAAATTGGCTCTGCTATCTCTGCGATAGGCAGTCATGTGACACAGGGGAGAGATCAGATTACAACTTGTGATTATACACAAATAAGGGGGGATTAGACAGGCTAAACTCTCTAAATCCATACAGGGTGCATTTCTCTCTGTTTTTCTTCAGTCCTGTGCAAGAGTTCAGGTCCACTTTAAAGCAGAAGGTATTTGCGATATTTCAGCTGTGAGCAACTGTGGTTACCCACAATGCATCACTACTGAATATGCAAATTCCTTCAAGACTGAGGCTGCTTTCTCAGTGGGACGTTACAGGCGCACGTTAGAGCAGCCTGTAACGCAGCCCACCGCACAGTAATGATAAATCAATGGGCTGTTCACAGTGCCCACGTTGCGTTACATTGTAACGCAGCACGTCTACATAACGTACTGCATGCAGCACTTTACTGCTTGCACATGCTCAGTAATGTTGGGGAGGAGGGGAGAGCGGCCAGGCACATGGCTAATTAATATTCACTGCACGGGGTGACGTGCAGTGTTTACTTCCTGGAGCGGCCGCTCTGTGCGGCGATTGGCTGGCTGGACCACGTGATGCCGCATGCGTCCAAGAGTACGCATCACGGACGCCAGAGTGAGCTGCACAACGTGGCTCAGTCTGACGTCCACATCCAGCACCACCAGGCGTTGCGTTAGGGGCACGTTATGCGACCATAATGTCCCCTAAAACGCAACGTCCTGGTGGGAAAGTAGCCTAAAGCAAGACCAATGAAACAGACATCTGTAATACTTCATTCTTCCATCAATAGGTAAGAACAGTAAATAAAAAATGTATTTTTTTGTACTCCATACAACCCGCAAAGACAACAAATGTGTTAAAAACACTTTCCATTTCCATCAAAATGACTCAGTAGTTATAAGATAAAAAAGTACAGACCAGTAAAATCTCATAACTATAAATAATAAAATACAGCATATAGATGACTAGAGCAAGTCATGCAGAATACCTGCCTTAGGAAGCAGAGTCCCTCATCCACGTGCAGCTGCTGCAGCTGCTGATGATCCTGGTTTGGTGTTGGAGGAGAAAGATGTCCTTAATATAGAGTGGACAGCTTCCTCTTTTATTTTGGCTGTATAGCTCAGTCAGCAATTTTCGGATTCCTTTCTCTTGTTGGATGGTGAGGAAGAAACGAGAGTGCTGAGGGAAGTCAGTCGAGGATGTTGTGGAGGATTCACAAACCACAGATTATGAAGAAATCTGGATTTCTGTGCGGTGGCCCTATCCAGTGGCGTATCTCAAGGGGTGCAGGCATGGCTCGTGCCATGGGCGCCATCCCTGCCCCCTCTTCCTCATGCTGTGCTGCCATACTGAGGGGTGGCCTCTCATTACCTTTACTGAGGGGACACCTCTCACCACCTATACTGGGGGCAACTCTCACTACCTATATGGGGGGTACTCATTACCTATACTGGTGGGCTACTTATACTGGGGGGAGGGACACTTCTCACTGCCTATGCTAAAGGGGTGTATTTATACTGGGGAGACACATCTAACTAGATATACTGGGAGGGAAACCTAAACTGGGGGGCTACCTATACTGGGTGGGCTACCTCTGGCTACCTATACTGGGTGGACTACCTCTGGCTACCTATACTGGGTGGGCTACCTCTGGCTACCTATACTGGGTGGGCTACCTCAGGCTACCTATACTGGGTGGGCTACCTCGGGCTACCTATACTGGGTGCAGGGCCGGTTTAAGCAACAATGGGGCCCGAGGGTAAAATAAACCTGGGGGCCCCCAACAGATAACCCAGAGCAAAAATCGGCACTAAGGGACCTTTTTTGCAGCTGGTATAGTCAGGGTGTGAAGTCCCAATCGGTCGGAGCTCCACATTCTGGCTACCCCAGCCTGCATGGGGAACAAGGGGTTAAAAAGTTTCAGGAGGGGGGTCCCCACATAATTTTAAAAAAAAAAAATCCCACACTCTAAACATAAAAAAAAAATTGGGAAAATTGGAAAAAATGCCAGGGATCTTCATGCAGCCATATTGCGGCTGTATAGCGATCCCTGGCCAAAGCGCTGCGGCTGCGTATAGACCCCCTGGAAACCCCGTCAGGAAATGTATTGCTCTTTCTTTTGATGCATGTAAAATTACACTACCGTTGGGTTTGCTACTAAAAGTGACATTTACTGCATTTAAAACTATACTTTTTTCCTTCGAAACTTTAAAATCGATTTTCTCAAAAACTATAAGGTCTTTTTGAATAATTGTTTTTTCCTCTTATTCCCAATGATCTCCTTAACATATCCTGCAAATTTAGGGTTTCTAGCCTATAAGGTGGATTTGCTATTAACCATTAAAGTCGGCTGGTTTTTAAATGTGTATTTTTTTTCCTTTGAAACTTTAAAATCGATTTTCTCAAAAACGATAAGGTCGATTTGAAAAAATGTTTTTCCTCTTGTAGCCACTGGGGGCCCCTACAAGCTCTGGGGCCCTGGGGCAGCTGCCTCCTTTGCCTCTATGGTAGTGCCGGCCCTGACTGGGTGGACTACCTCTGGCTACCTATACTGGGTGAACTACTTCTAGCAACTTATACTGGTGGAGGGGGAGCAGTTTCAGTTTTTGCCATAGGCGCTATATTACCCAGATATGCCCCTGGACCTATCAGAATGATTGCATATGTTTCACATTGTACGGTAATGCTGAGAGAATATTGTTAAGTTACTGATTTTCTATAATCACCTACACCAGCCTCCCCCCACCTACTCCTAACCTAGCTAACACTGACCTTCAGCCGAGGGTGGATTTGGCTACATAATAGTTGAAGCCCCCAGGCACCCGGTCACTCATTTATTAGTTTTATTTCTATAACACCAATATCTTCCATAGCGCTGTGTGTAGTACAAAACAAATAGTGGGAAGCATAGATACATTTTACAAAAAAAGTTCAAAACTCTGTGCAATCAGGACATCCAGCAATACAAATACATACATAGAAGATGTGCAGTTTGAAACATCGCCAATACCGGTACATGTTCATATGATAACTTACAGCAGAAAAAGAAAAACTAGGTGGAGGTCCCTGCCCTTGGGAGCTTACAGTCTAGAGGGTAGTGACAGGAGACTTTAGGGAAGGAGATACAGAGGTTAGCGGATGAGACAGTGAGCCCCCAATGCTACCTATAGCAAATCATAGCCTTGTCAGATCAGGTGTGTTTCTGAGAGTATGCATAAAGGTTTCCAGTGTAGAGCATGATGGACCAACTGTGGGAGAGAGTTCCAAAGGAGAGGTGGTGTTAATGAGAAGTCCTGGATGGGGTAGTGAGAGGAGGTGACCAAGCTAGAGGACAAGAGGGTCTCCTGGGAGGAGTGAAGGTTGCGGGTGGGATGGTATCTGGGAATTAGTGAGGAAATGTACGGAGGTTGTCACTTATCCAAAAGTTTACATTTTTGTGTCTCGGTAAACTTTGACCCTATCCGGTTCTGGCTGCAACTTTTCCTTAATTGTAAGAAGAATTGCTTTATGTAGATTTTTTGAAATGCATCAGCTAGAATTCCGGAAGCTAGATGGATCCAGGTGTCACCACTAGTTGGAGAGATATGGACCCACCAATAATTGCAGACTTTAAGGATTATTTTTTAAAGCTTACTGGAACATTTAACCCAACTGAAATACAGCTAATTCTCTCTTTTACGAACAATCTGGGGAATCCAGCTGGCCAAGCATGTCTCCAGAAACCCTATTGAGCATGTGTGGGGCATCCTCAAGCGGAAGGTGGAGGAGCACAAGGTCTCTAACATCCACCAGCTTCACCATGGAGGAGTGGAAGAGGATTCCAGTGGTGACCTGTGCAGCTCTAGTGAAATCCACGCCCAAGAGACGGCGGCGGCTCCAGCCTCAGATTTTTTTGGGGGCTCACAAGGGAAACAATGGCTGGCCGGCGGGGCTCATGGGGGAAATGGGCGTGTTCATGGTGTCATGTGGGCAGGGCTAACTGTAATGTAGCTGTACCAGCTAATGTAGTTCCATAAAAGAAATATGAAGTAAATGCACATAATGACAGACAGCATTTCCCCAGTTAAAGCACATAATGACAGACAGCGTTTCCCCAGTAAATGCACGTAATGACAGACAGTGTTTCCCCAGTAAATGCACACAATGACAGACAGTGTTTCCCCAGTAAATGCATGTAATGACAGACAGCTTTTCACCTGTAAATGCATGTAATGACAGACAGCCTTTCACCTGTAAATGCACGTAATGACAGACAGCCTTTCACCAGTAAATGCACGTAATGACACACAGCCTTTCACCTGTAAATGCACGTAATGACAGACAGCCTTTCACCAGTAAATGCACGTAATGACAGACAGCGTTTCACCTGTAAATGCCCGTAATGACAGACAGCGTTTCACCTGTAAATGCATGTAATGACAGACAGCCTTTCACCAGTAAATGCATGTAATGAGAGACAGCCTTTCACCAGTAAATGCACGTAATGACAGACAGCCTTTCACCAGTAAATGCACGTAATGACAGACAGCCTTTCACCAGTAAATGCGCGTAATGACAGACAGCGTTTCATGTAGCCAGGTGTATAGTTGTCGCCAGTATAGGTAGGTAGGAGGACTTACCGTGTCCCCAGTATAGCCAGGTGTATTGATGTCCCCAGGAGGGGTGGTAGGAGGGAGCCGTGGGGACAGCAGTGGCTGGTGAGGAAGGGGGGACGTCTCCCCCCCTTCCCTCACCTTGGGGCTCCCCCTCTCTCCCCCCTCTAGAAATGAGCAGCTGGCAGCGGCGGCAGAAGACTTCCTCTCTTCCCAGCGTGGGAGAGAGAGATCGATCTGTGCGCCACTACTCTGGTCTAGACTAGACCAGAGTAGCGGCGCACAGATCAGCCGCGCTGGGAAGAGAGGAAGTCTTCTCCCGCGGCCTGCCACTACGCTCATTTCTAGAGGGGGGAGAGAGGGAGAGAGGGGGAGCCCCAAGGTGAAGGAAGGGGGGGGGGAGAAGTCCCCCCTTCTTTACTGTGCCCACAGCTCTCTCTTCTCTTTCCGCTTTCACCCCACCTCCTGCTTGGCAACCCTGCCGGGGGGGGGGGGGGGCTTTTGGGGGACTGACAGCTTGTCAGCTGGGGCTTAAGCCTGGGTAAGCCCCAGTGTAGCGCTGCCACTGCCAAGAGAGTAAAGACAGAGCTGGGAAATAATGTTGGGTTAACAAATCATTGACACATTAGGCAGAATTTTAACAATTTCACTTAGGGGGATGTACTCACTTTGGTTGCCAGTGGTTTAGACAGTAATGGCTGTGTGTTAATCTGATGGGACAGTAAATTTACACTTTTATACAAGCTGTACACTGACTACTTTCATTGCATCAAAGGGTCATATCTTCAGTGTTGTCCCATGAAAATATATAATAAAATATTTACAAAATTGTGAGATATGTACTTACGTATGTGAGATACTGTAAATGAAGAGCACAGGAGTGTATAATGCTTGGGTATGTACACTGTATGTACGGAGAGAGATTACTCATCATGGGCAGGGCTGGATTTACCATAAGGCACTGTGGGCACATGCCTACAGGCACCTGATGATGGAAAGGCGACTCACTCCCCTCCCCATGTGCCTCCCTCTCTCCTTCCTTATGCAGAGTCCCGCGCAGAATGTAAAATGAGAGGTTACTCAACCTGCTCTCAGCATTTCACTGACGAGATCTCCCTTCAGTCACAGGGCACCTCCAGCTACTTAACACTGAGGTTCCTCTAGCTACCTAATACTTGGGGGCACCTCTAGCTACTTTATACTGAGGTTCCTCTAGCTACCTAATACTTGGGGGCACCTCTAGCTACTTAATACATTACTGAGGTTCCTCTAGCTACCTAACCCTAAGGGGCATTTGTGGGTGTATGTGCAGTGCACAGGTGTGTAGAGTGTGGGTGTATGTGCAGTGCACAGGTGTGTAGAGAGTGTGGGTGTATGTGCAGTGCATAGGTGTGTAGAGAGTGTGGGTGTATGTGCAGTGCATAGGTGTGTAGAGAGTGTGGGTGTATGTGCAGTGCATAGGTGTGCGGAGAGTGTGGGTATATGTGCAGTGCATAGGTGTGTAGAGAGTGTGGGTGTATGTGCAGTGCATAGGTGTGTAGAGAGTGTGGGTGTATGTGCAGTGTATAGGTGTGTAGAGAGTGTGGGTGTATGTGCAGTGTATAGGTGTGTAGAGAGTGTGGGTGTATGTGCAGTGTATAGGTGTGTAGAGAGTGTGGGTGTATGTGCAGTGTATAGGTGTGTAGAGAGTGTGGGTGTATGTGCAGTGTATAGGTGTGCGGAGAGTGTGGGTATATGTGCAGTGCACAGGTGTGCAGAGAGTGAGGGTGTATGTGCAGTGCATAGGTGTGCGGAGAGTGTGGGTATATGTGCAGTGCACAGGTGTGCAGATAGTGCGGGTATATGTGCAGTGCACAGGTGTGCAGAGAGTGTGGGTGTATGTGCAGTGTATAGGTGTGCAGAGAGTGTGGGTGTATGTGCAGTGCACAGGTTTGCGGTGAGTGCGGGTGTATGTGCAGTGCACAGGTGTGCGGAGAGTGCGGGTGTATGTGCAGTGCACAGGTGTGCAGAGAGTGTGGGTGTATGTGCAGTGTATAGGTGTGCAGAGATTGTGGGTGTATGTGCAGTGTATAGGTGTGCAGAGAGTGTGGGTGTATGTGCAGTGCACAGGTGTGCGGTGAGTGCGGGTGTATGTGCAGTGCACAGGTGTGCAGAGAGTGTGGGTGTATGTGCAGTGCACAGGTGTGCGGAGAGTGTGGGTGTATGTGCAGTGCACAGGTGTGCGGTAAGTGCGGGTGTATGTGCAGTGCACAGGCGTGCAGAGAGTGTGGGTGTATGTGCAGTGCACAGGTGTGCGGAGAGTGTGGGTGTATGTGCAGTGCACAGGTGTGCGGTGAGTGCGGGTGTATGTGCAGTGCACAGGTGTGCGGAGAGTGCGGGTTTATGTGCAGTGCACAGGTGTGCAGAGAGTGAGGGTGTATGTGCAGTGCACAGGTGTGCAGAGAGTGAGGGTGTATGTGCAGTGCACAGGTGCATAGAGAGTGTGGGTGTATGTGCAGTACACAGGTGTGCAGAGAGTGCGGGTTTATGTGCAGTGCACAGGTGTGCAGAGAGTGTGGGTGTATGTGCAGTGCACAGGTGTGCGGAGAGTGCGGGTGTATGTGCAGTGCACAGGTGTGCAGAGAGTGAGGGTGTATGTGCAGTACACAGGTGTGCAGAGAGTGTGGGTGTATGTGCAGTGCACAGGTGTGTAGAGAGTGTGGGTGTATGTGCAGTACACAGGTGTGCAGAGAGTGTGGGTGAATGTGCAGTGCATAGGTGTGCAGAGAGTGTGGGTGAATGTGCAGTGCATAGGTGTGCAGAAGTGTGGGTGTATGTGCAGTGCACAGGTGTGTAGAGAGTGTGGGTGTATGTGCAGTGCATAGGTGTGTAGAGAGTGTGGGTGTATGTGCAGTGCACAGGTGTGCAGAAGTGTGGGTGTATGTGCAGTGCATAGGTGTGTAGAGAGTGTGGGTGTATGTGAAGTGCATAGGTGTGTAGAGAGTGTGGGTGTATGTGCAGTGCACAGGTGTGTAGAGAGTGTGGGTGTATGTGCAGTGCACAGGTGTGCAGAAGTGTGGGTGTATGTGCAGTGCATAGGTGTGCAGAGACTGCGGGTGTATGTGCAGTACACAGGTGTGTAGAGAGTGTGGGTGTATGTGCAGTGCACAGGTGTGTAGAGAGTGTGGATGTATGTGCAGTGCACAGGTGTGTAGAGAGTGTGGGTGTATGTGCAGTGCACAGGTGTGTAGAGAGTGTGGGTGTATGTGCAGTGCACAGGTGTGTAGAGAGTGTGGGTGTATGTGCAGTGCACAGGTGTGTAGAGAGTGTGGGTGTATGTGCAGTGCACAGGTGTGTAGAGAGTGTGGATGTATGTGCAGTGCACAGGTGTGTAGAGAGTGTGGGTGTATGTGCAGTGCACAGGTGTGCAGAGAGTGAGGGTGTATGTGCAGTGCACAGGTGTGCAGAGAGTGAGGGTGTACAAGCCTGGTTTGTAGTCACATGACCAGCCACCCAACTGACTTTCTGTAGCCTGGCTTGTAGTCACATGACCAGCCACCCAACTGACTTTCTGTAGCCTGGCTTGTAGTCACATGACCAGCCTCCCAACTGAGACTCTGTAGCCTGGCTTTTGATCACATGATCAACCACCCACCCAACCACCTCAACTGTCATTCTCAGCACAGTAGGAAGCTATCATCAGGCCAATATGGAGAATTGCTGCATGGTAGCCCTTCTCCTGCTGCTCTGCGCATCTGGCAGAGAGGCCACCTCAAGCCCTAAAGAGGATGGAGGACACATAAAACAAGCAAAGCATCCAGATACCATGGGTAAGCTGTGAGCAGCGGTCTGTGACACCCCAAAGGGCTCAGAACCGTAAGGCTACTTTCACACTGTTGCTTTGTAGTGGGATGTTATAATCTAATGTGATGCAATTATATTAGGTGCTAGTCTAGTTGAGGGGTTCCATGGCTGCTTCCTGCTCGTGGTAATTTGGTTGCGACCACAATTTTGTAAGACATAGGAGACCCAGCACAAAACACTGCCCACGCCACCAACCTAATAGGATGAGTAAAGATCCACAAGTGGAGGTGATGGCTGAAGCTAGAGTTTGTCCATCGCTAGTAACAGAGCAACAAATCACTCCCTTGCTAATTATGGAACTCACTCTATTGATTCAGACCACAGGCTTCTTGTTAATAGTGATAACTCACTAGCAATACTGTAGTCATAGGCTGTAATTGTACTTTTTACTGATTAAGCTGTCACCAACTGTCTCCTCCCAACAGCAGCTAACATCTATTTTGCTACCCAGGATCCATTAGTACTGGCTGCCTCCTCCCAACAGCAGCTGGCGTCCATTTTGTTACCCAGGATCCATTAGTACTGGCTGTCTCCTCCCAACAGCAGCTGGCGTCCATTTTGTTACCCAGGATCCATTAGTACTGGCTGTCTCCTCCCAACAGCAGCTGACATCCATTTTGTTACCCAGGATCCATTAGTACTGGCTGTCTCCTCCCAACAGCAGCTGGCGTCCATTTTGTTACCCAGGATCCATTAGTACTGGCTGTCTCCTCCCAACAGCAGCTGGCGTCCATTTTGTTACCCAGGATCCATTAGTACTGGCTGTCTCCTCCCAACAGCAGCTGGCGTCCATTTTGTTACCCAGGATCCATTAGTACTGGCTGTCTCCTCCCAACAGCAGCTGGCGTCCATTTTGTTACCCAGGATCCATTATGCTAGGTACACACCATACAATTTTCTGTTAGATTCTTCTGTTAGATTTACCTACAACATGGAAAAAAGCTATCTGGCAGATAAATCTAAGAGAAAATCTAACAGAAAATTGTATGGTGTGTACCTAGCATAAGTACTGGCTGCCTCCTCCCAACAGCAGCTGACATCCATTTTGTTACCCAGGATCCATTAGTACTGGCTGTCTCCTCCCAACAGCAGCTGACATCCATTTTGTTACCCAGGATCCATTAGTACTGGCTGTCTCCTCCCAACAGCAGCTGGCGTCCATTTTGTTACCCAGGATCCATTAGTACTGGCTGTCTCCTCCCAACAGCAGCTGGCGTCCATTTTGTTACCCAGGATCCATTAGTACTGGCTGTCTCCTCCCAACAGCAGCTGGCGTCCATTTTGTTACCCAGGATCCATTAGCACTGGCTACATTAATGTTTGTGTGCAGGGGAAGAATTGTATCAGAAAGGGCTGTTAAATCCCACTACAGGCGGTTGTGATGTGATTACAATGTGATCATGACTGGATTGCAAAACACTAGGTACACTTCAAACTAATGGAAACCCAGTGGGGCTGTTTTTATCAAATCGCAGCGTGATCGCGATTGTGATCACATTTTTCAGTGGAACACAATCCAAAGTCTTGGCTGCCTATAGCAACCACACAGTGGAAGCAGAAAAGAAAAATGATATGGTGGTTGCTGAGGGATAATGAGCCCTTTGAGGGGTGGAGCATAGTAAGGGTGATCAACAAGATGCAAAGGCTTGCATGCATATTTCATGCAAGTTGCATGCAGCTCAGGCCCAGATTTACATCACAGGAGCCTATAGGCACAGATGTCCTGGTACCCTAGACCTCGCCCCCCACAAACCTGAAAACCCCCGCCGAAATGCAATGCAAGTATGATGGCCAGCCCCGCTGTCCCTTCTCCCTTACTTCCCTTGCCTGTCATAGGCAGCTAGAGTGAGCTCAGTATTAAGTAGCTGGAGGTGCCCCTGACTGATGGGAAATCTTGTCAGTGGAATGCAGAGAGCAGGGTAAGTAACCTCTCATTTACACTCCACTCCGACTCTGCACAGGGAAGGAGGGAGGGAGGCATTCGGGGAGGAGAGTGAGCCGCCTTTCCATCATCAGGTGCCTGTAGGCACAAGCCTATAGTGCCTTATGGTAAATACGGCCCTGATGCAGCTTGAAATTGGGACAATTCAATTCCTGCCAATTTGGATTGGCTAATTTCAAACGGCATACAATCTGCCCTAAATTTGCAGGCAAAAAAAAATACATTTGAATGCCCATTTCTGCTATGTGCCATCCATTATCAGATTTTCAGACTTCCCATACACAAATGGTTAAAAATAACGACTACAGACGATCAACGGGATGCACAATATGTTCTCCTTGTAATAGTAATTCTGATATAACGTATTTGGTGTTTCCTTACTCAGATTTCCTTTCTGAGATCAAATTATTGGCTCGGCACGGACACACAGATAGTGATGCCCCGCCCATCCCCCTGCAGGTGAAAACAGGTATTACACAGCTTATTTTCTCAAGTTTTTGTGGCCCTGAGTTACAGAGATTACAACTGACCTGGCAAGCCTTGCCTGGACTCAGGGGCGTAACAATAGACCCTGCAAGGGATGCACCCGCAGGAGGGCCCAGAAGCCACAGGGGGCCCCGTCCTGAGAGACTGACAACCATGGGCAAGAAGAGAAGAGGCTCTCTGCACAATTGTTCTAATGACTGCATCTGCTCAGCCACTGATAAGGAAATATGCAAAGTTTTGCAGACAAAGATTTGTAGACAGTCCCTATTCAGTGTGCAGCAGGCTCTTGTGTACAGCGCCCAACCCCCTTGGTGGGAGGGGCCCCTATCCAAAGTTTTGCAGGGGGGCCCAGTGATTTCTAGTTACACCCCTGCCTGGACTTATTCAACTTTATTAAATGAGCATCCTCTCGCTTGGTTCACATCATGCCATAGAAAGCGGACCTGAACTCAGAACTTCCTCTCTGCTCTAAAAGATAAGCAACAGCATAGTAACCTTAAAGCCTCATCTACACGTGTAGATGAGGCGACGATCCGCGTCCCCGCCTGCCGCGTGTGCACCGGAATCAATACCTGCTCGATTCCCGCTCGCCCCCGCGCCACGCCGCTTATCTTCCGCTCGATTCCCTGCCATTGCCCCCTCGTGGGGAACGAGCAGGGAATCGGCGGTGGGGAGATCCGTCCTGTCGGATCTTATCAATCGAGCCGCATCAGCGGCTCGATTGATAAGGAACATCGCGGCCGCATCTACGTGTGTAGATGCGGCTTTAAAAAAGAACATTTCTTTATTACAGCTGATACAGATCCTGCAATAAATCTGCAGTGTGTCTGCTTCCTGCTTTCATGGAAGCAGACATAGGGTTAACATCCTGCGTTTACAAATTAGCTGCTCTGCCGAGATTCCTTACTGGCACAGCCGAAGAGATCAAATTACAACTTGTGATTAATCCCAGATGAGGGGAAATTACTTAGTCAGGCTATACTCTCTAAATAAATACAGAGTGCATTTCTCTGTTTTCCTTCTGTCCTGTGCAAGAGTTTATGTCCACTTTAAGGAAGAACTTTATTGAGTGACACGGTGGTCTTCCTTACCTGGAAGGAGGACATTGCTGGATCCATGGTGTTAAAGTTGTGGTGGTCTTTGTCTCCTGCACTTGTCTTCCTGCCAGTCCGTCTAGTCCCCCAACCATAGTCTGTGATTGGTCAAGTGTCAGGGAGCTCAGCAGGAGCATGCTCTTCCCCTGCCGGAGACAGCAAGACATAAAGAAGTGTGATCTGAAGATTATTTGTTGATACCGATCAGATCACTCTTTTAAGATACCCTTATTCATAAATGGTAATCACACAAATGAAGTAGGCACACCATCTATAGTTCTGGGTGCTTAATAAAGTAGCATAGGCAATGCCACAAGTCAATAGAGTCCACAAGTATTATCAGCACACCAAAGATAATAATAATTTCTTTTTTTGTATAGCGCTTTTCTCCTGTTGGACTCAAAGCGACTAGAGCGCTCTCAGTAGGCAGTAGCTGTGTTAGGGAGTCTCGCCCAAAGAACTCCTTAGAGAATAGGTGCAGCTTACTGAATAGGAAGAGCCGAGGTTTGAACCCAGATCTCCTACGTCACGGGCAGAGCCCCTAAAGGAACACTATCAATCCCAAGTGCTCTAAAATTACAATGTACAAATAATGTCTAAGTAGCTGTGTAAACATTTTCCTACTTTTCATGTTAAATATCAGAGGCAAAAGCTGTAATTTATTGTGTGTAGATTTTAGCTATGTTTGGAATGTCTCATTTGCATAGGTGAATTTCTGCAGTCTGACATGCTAAGAACAGTGTAATATTGAAGCAGAGTTATATTAGGTTTCACACACACAATTACAAATGTTTAAAGGGGAACTGAAGTAAGAGGTATACGGAGGCTGCCATATTTATTTCCTTTTAATCAATACCAGTTGCCTGGCAGCCCTGCTGGTCTATTTCTCTGCAGAAGTATCTGAATAACACCAGAAACAAGCATGCAGCTAGTCTTGTCAGATTGGACTTTAAAGTCTGAAACACCTGATCTGCTGCATGCTTGTTCATGGGCTATGGCTAATAGTATTAGAGGCAGAGGATCAGCAGGGCTGCCAGGCAACTGGTATTGATTAAAAGGAAATAAATATAGCAGCCTCCGTATATCTCTTACTTCAGTTCTCCTTTATGTTGCACATACGATACATTTCCTCTGCTCTCTGTGAGAGACAGCTCTGCTTATCTCTGACTGAGCTCTCTGCATACACAGAGTTAACAGATGCACTGTGCGGGAATTCCCCTCCCCTCATGGCTCACTCTGGCGTCAGATTAGAGAAGACTACCTTCAGAAAAGTGTGAAAGGAATTGAATAACAGTAAACAAAGAAATATGGATTCAAATATATACACCAGTACTTAGCAGCAGGGCCGGGCCGAGGCAGAGGCAAGAGAGGCTCCAGCCTCAGAGCGCAGTGTAGGAGGGGGCGCACAGCTCACTCAGCTATCATTCCCCCATGGTGTTTAAAGCAGAGAGAAATAAGAAAAGAGGATACATGGCAGTGACTGCAAGCCAGATAAGTAGAGAATAAGGTGTTGGGGGCCCTGGGGCACCTCTTGCTCTAATAGCAATCAGTGTGTGACGGCTGGGGTGGGAGGGATGGAGGGGCGCACTGTTAGTCTTATAGCAATCAGTGTGTGACGGCTGGGGTGGGAGGGATGGAGGGGCGCACTTTGCTGTCTCGGCCTTGGGTGCCGGAGGACCTTGTCCCGACTCTGCTTAGCAGCACTTCACAAACATTTTCTATCTCAATTGAAAAAAACATGTTAATCAATACTGCTCCTTTAACCTCTACACTATCCAGCCACCAAACTTTTATTGCGCCAGTTTCCACAATATAGTCCAACAATTGTTTCGGGCGCCACACAGGGTCCCTTTTATGGTAACCACATGCCTTGACAAAGGGGGACCCTGTGTGGCCCCCAAAAGAATTATATTGTGGAAACTGGCACAATAAAAGTGTGTGCTGATATCCTTGGTGTGCTGATAATACTTGTGGACCTTATTTATAAATGGGCAATCTCAGTGGCGTAGCTAAGGAGTTTGGGGCCCTAGTGTGAGTTTTGAATGGGGCCCCAAGCACTGTATTGATATGAACGCCAAAACCTATCAAGGACAGCTGCAGTGTCAGAGAGGTGTAATCAGAGCAAATAAATAATTAACCACTTAAGCACCAGGGCTGTATTGGCTGATCTGTGCTGCGTGGGCTCTCCAGCCCGCAGCACAGATCAGGATTGTGGCAGGGCGATCAGACTTCCCCCCTTTTTTCCCCACTAGGGGGATGTCCAGCTGGGGGGGGTCTGATCGCCGCCGCTCTGTGTGCTCGAGCGGGGGGCTCCTCAAAGCCCCCCTCCGCAGCGCTATTCCCACCTCCCTCTCCTTCCCTCCCTCTCCCTCTGGGCGGCACAGGGTGGTGATCCGTCCTGTACCGCCTCTAATAGGCTTCAGCCTATCAGTTGCCGGCGATCCCTGGCCAATCAGAGGCCGGGGATTGCCGATCTCCTTTACGGCGCTGCTGCGACAGCAGCGCCGTATGATGTAAACACAGGGGATTTCTTCACCGCGTGTTTACATTTAGCCTGCGAGCCGTGATCGGAGGCTCGTCGGCCGTTTCCATGGTAACACCACTTCGACCTGCCAATGCCTATCGGCGTTAGGCGGTCATTGATTACCACTATGCCATGCACACATATAAGTATTCATTACCAGCATAGCACTAGTGAAAAACTAATAAGATAAAGGAGGGCCCCTCTGGTCCAAGGGCCCCTGGTGCGGTCACAACTTCTGCATCACCTATTGCTACACCACTGGGCCCCCCAAGCACTCCATACATAGCAAGTCGTATGGCGCAACAAGCCTGCCAAGGACAACCACAGTGTCAGTCTGTCAGATGGGCAAGCAGAAGATGGGAATAACTTCAAATCAAAGCATCTATAAAAGTGATAATTATCAGCACAGGACCAACAAAGAGCTAATACTGCCATTCAGGCCCAGATTTACCTCACAGGAGCCTATAGGCACAGATGTCCTGGCACTTTAGACCCGCCCTCCATGAACCTACAAACCCCCACCAAACTGCACCACAAGTGTGCTGGCTGGCCTAGCTGTCCTTTCTCCCTTATTCCCCTTACCCATCATAGGTAGCTACAGGTGTCCCTTAGTATTAGGTAGCCAGAAGTACTCAATATTAAGTAGCTAGAGGTGCCCCCAAGTTTTAGGTAGCTACCGGAACCTCAGTGTTAAATAGCTTATGGTGCCCCAGACTGAAGGGAGATCTTGTCAGTGGAATGCCAAGAGAAGGGTGAGTAACTTCTCATTTACACTCTGTTCAGGGCTCTGCATAGAGAAGGAGGGGGAAAGGAGGGAGGCACATGGAGAGGAGAGTGAGCCACCCTTCCATCATCAGACGCCTGTAGGCACGTGTCTACAGTGCCTTATGGTAAATCCGGCCCTGCTGCCATTGAGGGAGAACCCCTTGGGGCCCCTCTGGCCCAAGGGCCCCGGTGCGGTTGCAACCTCTGCATCCCCTATTGCTACGCCACTGGGCAATCTGTTTGTATTATTGCAGCGGTCGGTATTTTTATTGCAACATCCTTATTACCAGTGTCCATCCAAAGCTCCAGTCACATGAATGGAACCTAATTGTCAAATCGCCAGCGATTGCTAGCACATTTTAAAGTGCTAGCACAATATAAATATATATGGCAGTGATTTCACTGCCGCCATCGCCAGTGATTTGTGAGTAATGGTGATCGCTAAACGTGCTACATGCAGCATTTTCTCGTGATTTTAGAGCAATCGTGATTACGTTAAAAAAGCGCTAAACGCAATTGTTAAAAAAAATTACGAGATTGTACAGTGATTTTACCGCATTAATCGCTGTAAAATCCTCAGCGAGAAACGCAAGCGCTAATCTTACACAGTTACATAGTTATTTGGGTTGAAAAAAGACATACGTCCATCGAGTTCTACCAGAGAACAAAGTACAACACCAGCCTGCTCCCTCACATATCCCTGTTGCAGGGCCGGGCCGAGGCATAGGCTGGAGAGGCTCCAGCCTCAGGGCGCAGTGTAGGAGGGGGCGCACAATTCATTCAGCTGTCATTCCTAATTGTGTTTGAAGCAGAAAGAAATAAGAAAAGGGGATACATGTCAGTGACTGCAAGCCAGATAACTAGATATTAAGGTGTTGGGGAGGTTGTGGGCCCTGTGGCACCTCTTAGTTTAATAGCAATCAGTGTGTGAAGGCTGGGGTGGGAGGGATGGAGGGGCGCACTTTGGTGTCTCAGCCTTGGGTGCTGGAGGACCTTGTCCCGCCTCTGCCCTGTTGATCCAGAGGAAGGTGACAAACCCTTACAAGGCAAGGTCCAATTAGCCCCAAAAGGGTAAAAAAAACTTCCTGACTCCAGGTGGCAATCAGAGAAAATCCCTGGATCAACATCATTAGGCATTACCTAGTAATTATAGCCATGGATGTCTTTCAACGCAAGGAAAGCATCTAAGCCCCCTTTCAATACAGATTTAGAATTTGCCTTAACTACTTCCTGCGGCAATGCATTCCACATCTTAATCGCTCTTACAGTAAAGAACCCTTTCCTAAATAAATGGCTCAAACATTTTTCTTCCATGAGCAGATCATGTCCTCTAGTCCTTTGTGAAGGCCTAGGGACAAAAAGCTCATCCGCCAAGGTATTATATTGCCCTCTGATGTATTTATACATGTTAATTAGATCCCCTCTAAGGCCCAGTGCACACAAAACCTCTAGCAGATCTGCAAAACGCTAGAGGAGGTTTTTGAAGCAGATTTCAGAGCGATTCTAGGCATGTTTAGGGCCTTTTCACACCTAAGCGGAAATTGTGCGATTCTCGATTAGCGCTAAAGCGCTAACGTCTTTTTAAAAACGCTAGTGCTCTATTAGTCTATGGCAGTGTTCACACTTGAGCGATTAACGATAATTGCGGGTGTTCCGTGATTATCGCTAATAGCAAAAAAGTTGCATGCAGCATTTTTCTGGCAATTTAGTAGTGATCGCCATTAGCATATATAGAAACGCTAATCGTGATCGCTCCAAAAACGCAAATTTGTACATTTATTTTTCCCCCTTAAATCGCAGAAAAATCACCCACAGAAAACGCTACCGCAAATCGCTAGTGGTTAGCGATTTTGGGTGTGAATGGGCCCTTAGAGAGATTTTCTAAACATGCCTAGCGGTTTTCGGAGCGTTTTTGTGTAGCAGATGTCATATATTGTTACAGTAAAGCTATTACTGAACAGCTTCTGTAACAAAAACGCCTGGAAAACCGTTCTGATCTAGCGTTTTCCACAGTGGTTTGAACTTTTCCTGTACTTTACACTGAGGCAGAAACGCATCTGCAAACCGCAAAAGTGCTGCAGCCTCCGAGTTTTCGTTTGTGGAAAAAAAGACCCGCTCTGGTGTGCACCATCCCATTCACTTTCATTAGCCAAGCGGTTATCCCCCTGCAAGCGTTTTAAAAAACACTTCAGAAACGCTCTGGTGTGCACCAGCCCTTAGGCAGCTTTTCTCTAGACTAAATAAACCCAGTTTATCTAACCTTTCTTGGTAAGTGAGACCTTCCATCCCACATATTAATTTACTTGCTCGTCTCTGCACCTGCTCTAAAACTGCAATATCCTACCTACACAATCTGTTCATAATATTCAAAATCTGTTGACCCTCATACACAGAGGTGGTAAAATTGGCCAACCATTGACTAATCATGATTAAAAGTGTGTGCCGGGCTTAAGTCTATAGTGCAGACTTTTGCCACCTGATAGCAGTCACAGGTTCATAGGATCAGTTGTGTCCTCCAATGATGTCCAGCCTGTGAGATACTAAAGGTGCATACATACATACAATTTTGATAGGCCAATCACTGACCAATTTTGCCACCTCCATACAGTATAAGGACCAACAGACTTTGAGGCTAGATTCACAGTAGGACGTTGCATTATGATGCGACATTCAAGAGGAACTCCAGTGAAAATAATGTAGTAAAAAAAAGTGCTTCATTTTTTACCATAATTATGTATAAATGATTTAGTCAGTGTTTGCTCATTGTAAAATCTTTCCTCTCCCCGATTTACATTCTGACATTTATTACATGGTGACATTTTTACTGTGGGCAGGTTATGTAGCTGCTCATAGCTGTTTTGGCTGTTAGAGACAGCTGTAAACAGCTAATTCCTGTCTGTGAACCTTGTTACATTGTGGCAGTTTGCCCAGAGTACCGCGGTACTCAGAGCTTCTTGTGGGAGGGGTTTCAGCACAAAATCAGTCACACAGCGCCCCCTGATGGTCTGTTTGTGAAAAGCATTATATTTCTCATGTAAAAGGGAGTATCAGCTACTGATTGGGATAAAGTTAAATTCTAGGTTGGAGTTTCTCTTTAAGGTCGTAACACAAAATTACAACGCACCAAAATGATGCAACACAACTTAACGCTGCGTTACCGTCGCATACAGTAGATATAGTGGAGCATACAGGCAATGTAAAGTATACTTCCCTGTATCTGCATGGGCAACAGGAAAGCGAGGGGCAGGCTGTGGGCAGCAGCGTGGTAGTAGCACTTAGCTTGCTAAACATTCATCCTGCTACACAGAGTTTACACATAGTGGTGGGCCGCTACCAACAGTCGGAACTGGCACTCGGGGCGGGGGATGAAGGGGCAGCGAACAGACACAGTGATTTCTGAGCTGCCTGGCACTCACTGAATGTGCCACTCGCCAAGGTGCTTACAATCTAGCCCCTGCCATCATGTCACTAACTGTCCTCAGAGGAGCTTATAATGTAATCCCTGCCATCACTTCACTATAGGTGCGTACACACATGCGACTATAGTTGTTTGAAGCGATCGCTCCCCAATCATTTCAAACGACGATCGTTTGAAAAAAAGCAGCCAACGACTATTAAGTCTAACGACGGACGAGCTAGATCGTTCAAAACGAACGATCTAGCTTGGCGGATAATTTTCCCAACGACGATCGTTTGCAAAAGTAGTACATCGTTGGAACCGGTCGTTTGTACTAGGCTGGACATGCGCATTTCACTATTTCTCCATAGAACTTTTCATTTTTATGCACACGCGCAATAGTTGCTTTACGTGATGTAACGTTCGTTCTAACGATCAGATCGTTACACACCTTTTAAAACCAACTTTACTTAGGTTGTTCCTTCTTCAATTAAAAGTTTGTTCATCGTTCATAACGAACGATCGTTGTCGTATGTGTGTACGTAGCTTAAATGTCTTCAGAGGAGCCTACAATCTAACGCCTGCAGTGTTGGGGGGGGGGGGGGAGTTTTGGATTCTGTTATCAGGGGGCAGCTGGTGATAGTGGGCCTTGGGCAGTGAAAAGTACAAATCCGGCCCTGTGTATCTGTAAATGTCTGCGTTACGAGGTAACACACTGCAGCAGTGCGTCTCAAAAAATGCAACATTTACACCACGACTGTGGGCGTCGCATCGGGTGTACATTGCCGTGTGGTAGCCTGCGTTATGTGGCTTTATTAACGCAGGACAATAATGTCCCACTGTGAATGTAGCCTCAATACTATGAATGAACGGATTGTATAGGTAACCTCTCATACTACATGGAAGTGGTACAATTGGCCAATCACTGGCTAATCACAATTATGGCCTCGATTCATAAAGCATTACCTCATGCGGTAATGCTGAAAACAGCAGACTTTACCGACCACTTAGCAAAATGTCAATTCATAAAGGCTGCTACCGCATGAAAAGCTGACATCAGGGCCGGGCCGAGGCATAGGCTGGAGAGGCTCCAGCCTCAGGGCGCAGTGTAGGAGGGGGCGCACAATTCATTCAGCTGTCATTCCTAATTGTGTGTGAAGCAGTAAGAAATAAGAAAAGGGGATACATAGCAGTGACTGCAAGCCAGATAACTAGATACTAAGGTGTTGGGGAGGATGTGGGCCCTGTGGCACCTCTTAGTCTAATAGCAATCAGTGTGTGATGGCTGGGGTGGGAGGGATGGAGGGGCGCACTTTGGTGTCTCAGCCTTGGGTGCTGGAGGACCTTGTCCCTGCTCTGGCTGACATTACCGACCAGGGAGATAAATTACCGACTTGGCTGCAGTTACCGACAACACGTCAGTAAATTGTCAGCAAATGTCAATTCATAAAGCCTTCAACAAGCGGTAAGCCAGGCGGTAGTTACCGACACCTCTAGTGAGGCGATAACAAGTTACCGACAACTCTGACAGCTTTGATGAATGCAAAAGTGCAGAGAGCCGAAGTCTGTTTGAGTCATCAGTGGAGAGAGCCGTCTGTGTGAGTCATTTGAGCAGGCAGGGAAAGACTGTGTGTCTCATCTGTCTGAGTCATCAGTGGAGAGAGCCATCTGTGTGAGTCATTTCTGCAGGCAGGGAAAGACTGTGTGACTCATCTGTCTGAGTCATCAGTGGAGAGAGCCATCTGTGTGAGTCATTTCTGCAGGCAGGGAAAGACTGTGTGACTCATCTGTCTGAGTCATCAGTGGAGAGAGTCGTCTGTGTGAGTCATTTGAGCAGGCAGGGAAAGACTGTGTGACTCATCTGTCTGAGTCATCAGTGGAGAGAGCGTCTGTGTGATTCATTTCTGCAGGGAAAGAGAGAATCGAGACACTGCTCTACTCCACCACTCAATGGGCTGCGGTAATTTACCGACCTCCAAGGGCAGCTGGGGAAAACTTTATGAATTAGCACACAGACCGGGAAAATACTGAGTGCGGTATTTTCCCGACAAGATTTTTTTTATCGCACTGCTGTTTATGAATCGAGGCCTATATGTGTGCACTAGCCAGGCTTTATTAAACCAGATCCATACCTTCCAACTTTTTGAGATGAGAACGAGGGACATGTAAGCCATGCCCCTGCCACACCCCTGATCACGCCCCCGCCACACCCCTAGTCACTCATACCATAAAGATTTCATAAGAAAAATATGTTGTTTTATAATTCAAACCACACTGGTTCTTTCTATCCTGGTTTATTTTCATTCATATTAACATTTTAAAATGAGTAATATATCAATTTAAAGGATGGGAATAAAGAGTCAAAACCAACACATTTTTTAGTAGAGAAATATATATATATTTATATAGAAATAGGGACAAAGTCCTGAAAGAGGGACTGTCCTTCCAAAAGAGGGACAGTTGGGAGCTATGCAGATCCTCTGTGCTTCCTGGTGCTCAAGCATTGATCTCTCTCTGTTCTTTCTGATTCAGAAAGTCCAATGACTCCAACTGCTGACACCTACGACTGCACCCCCGAGGCAGCAAAAGGTAATGTAGGAGTCCACGACCTGTTAGACAAGCCCTTGCTGCTATTGTTGTCTCCAGGGTTTCACACTATTTTACAGTGACCAGATTTTTCTTGGCTCAACCTGGGACGGACGGGGGTGCTAGTGAGGCGCGAAAAAATGGGTGTGTCCATGACCACAGTGGGAAAATGGGCGTGTCCGTGACATGGTGTGGGCAGAGCAAACTAATGTAACTCAGAGGAGCCAGAGTTTCCTCCCAAAACACAGATAGGCAAAGTGACCCTAAAGGTAATTAGGCAACGTTCCCCAAACACATAAGAAAGCAGTGTTCCCACAATGGTGGGGTGAAATGGGAGATTTGCATCATGGATGTCAGTCCAGGACATGACTATGTACTCTGTAAAGTGCTGCAGAAGATGAAAGTGCTATATAAATACATAATAATTTATGATATGAAGGGACATTAGACTTTGACTATGGCCGGGATTAGATTGTGAGCCCGCCAAGGACATGACTATGTACTCTGTAAAGTGCTGCAGAAGATGTCAGTACTATATAAATACATAATAATATGGTAGTACATTAGACTATGACTATGGTGAGATTAGATTGTGCGCGAAACCTGCAGAAGCTGCTGATGCTACAGTATTAGCATACCATTTAATAATCATGAGCCCCCAAACTGCAAAATACTGCAATAACCCCAAAGTAGCAAATGCAGTCTCATCAAATAATAACTGCAGCAACCGTTACCCCAGACACATGAATTGCAACTACCGTTACCCCTGACATGTGAAATGCAGCAACTGTTACCTCAGACACATGAAATGCAGCAGAAAACGATTACTCTGACTCCGCAAACGGTAAATGAGGCAAACATTACCTCATGCGGCCACAGAATCTTACGGCTGGGACACCCGGTCGGCCAAAAGTGGGACATAACCTGGGACAAATTGCAGCCTGAGACAGGACAGGAGACCCTGAACCTGGGACCTTTCCCAGGTAAAACGGAACATCTGGTCAGGGTAACTATATCAGTGTCTTGACTCCACTAAACATTCCGCAGCTCTGTTTTACTATACTGCATGATCTGAACCCCCATAGCTGTGGGATTCGGATGCAGCCTCATAGCTAGAGGGATTCACATGAGTACTCGCATTAAGGTAGCCATTCCTCAATTGCTAGCGATTTGGGAGAGATTTCCCTGCTCATTTACAATACATTAGAATGGTAACACTCCCAAAATGCTGCATGTCCTGCGACTGCAATTTGCCTAATCCTATTCAAACTAGTGGGATCTGTCCCATCCATTTGCATTGTCAGAGCGTTTAGGGAAATCACTAGCGATTGAAAGTGATCCCTAAACGCTAAAAAAAACCCCACTCTAGTAGGTTCCTACCCTCACCCTGTTTTACAGCAGGATAACACAAAAACAATGCAGGGCAATGGGGCCCGGCACACATACTGCGTTGTGTTTTGCCCTGGAAGTGCCCAATCGGCCACCAAGATGGCGCAAAGTCAATGCCGCGTTACCATCGGACTTCTGCAGTGACGTAGTAGTAAGTAATGAAAGTCAATGGGCTTGATTCACGAAACCGTGATAACTGATATCACGGTCGCGCTAGCGTTTTGTGCGTGTTATAACACGCGTAACTTTTGCGTGCGCTAACATGAATTTTCGCATGAATAATTTGTGTTTTGTGTGTGAAAATTCACGCTAGCGTGCAAAAAACGTTACGCACATTCTAACGCACACAGAACACTAGCGTGACCGTGGTATCAGTTATCATGGTTTAGTGAATCAAGCCCAATGGGTGATGCTTACATTTTAAATATGTCGGAGCTGGCGGTGTGACGCGCATGCACGGAACGACATGAATGCGTCAGGGAAACCCGGGTATCCCAGTGATGTACTTCCTGTCCAACGGGGGTACATTATTGGGCGAGGAACGGCGACAGGCAGCAAAGGGCATGCAGGGGGAGGCACTATGCATATGACTCTGTCAGCGCACTTTACTGCAGGGTCAACCGGTCTAAAAGTTATACTTGCCAGAAGTAAGTTGATTATCGGGAATGTCCATCAACTGTGTGTGCCGTCTCCTGCAGTATTGGGCCAAAAGTGCTGGAGGTACCTGATGAAGGCGTGGAACTAGAGCGAGGAGGTACAGAGACTCCAGATCACCTAGTTTTTTCCAGGGTTAGTGATTGGGCAAAGATATTGGACAGGGTTAATGGCATTACCTTGGTCTGTTTAAATGAAGTGTTTCTTCAGGAATGCCAGAGGTCGGCTTTCTGAGTTTAAAGGGAATCTCTGGACTCTAACCTGATGTGGTTAAGTTAAAGGGAGCGCTGTCAGTTACACATGTCATTTGTGACACTCAGTTGAGCCTCCTGATACTCCAGCATTGATCTCTTGTCTGTTCCGATCCAGAGAGGAAGACTCCAGCACAGCCCACAACTACGGACAACACCTTCGTCAGCCTGGCAGATGAAAAAGGTATTCTAAAAGTGTATGACCTGTTATGTCTGTTCGTTGTCAGCAGGATTTTGTCCTATCACAGAGCCCGGTCTCCAGTGAGCAGCCTGTGGGCGGGAATACAGGAATACTGAAGTGAAAATAAACTGTCGATTGGATTGGTTAGTGGGAATAGGCTCGTCAATGGGCACAACTAATCGTTTCTGATTGATTACTGCAGCGCTCAGAAAGGATCGCTCGGCTGCAGAATTGTACTGTTAATGGGCACCTTAAGTTGAAGGGAGCTCTGTCAGTTACTCATGTCATTTGTAACACTCAGTTCTTTATCCTGATACTCAAGCATTGATCTCTTGTCTGTTCTGATCCAGAGAGGAAGACTCCAGCACAGCCGGACAACACCTTCGTCAACCTGGCAGATGAAAGAGGTATTGTGGAAGCACATGACCTGTTACATGTCTTACTTGTCAGCAGGATTTCGTCCTATCACAGAGCCCTGTCTCCAGTGAGCAGCCTGTGAAAATATACAGTTGAGATAAACAATTGTATCTATCCTCCTACTTCTAAAATTACATTTTTTTTTCTAGATATACCACAGTTTTATTTTAATTAAGTTTAAATCTACTTTTTAAGTTTTTAATTTTTCATTGTCTCTGCTCAACGACACAGTCTTTGGAGTGTAACAGAGCTAAAAGCTATGAACTATTGACCCTTTTATCTCTTCCCTGCTCTCAGAAGCTGTTCTCAGCCAGGAAAGTGGTTTATAATTCTTTATCAGTGAGGGTTAACCCACTTTCGTCTGTCTAAGTCCCAACTGGAGAGAAAATGTTACTTGCATAAAATTAATTTCTTCAGGAAGAGAAAGTAAAAAAAAGGAACACAGCCGAGTTATTTGTATGTTTGGCACTGTACATACATGTGGTGGTTATCCCATCAGTTTTTTCACCTCAATATTCCTTAAAGTGTACCCGAACAAAATGAGATACTTACCTAAAGAGAGGGAAGCCCCAGCATCCTATTGAGGTTTCCCTCCTTGGTTTTTCCGATGCCCCTCATCGCTGAGCGTGCCTTCCCCACCCCCTCCCTCAAACATTAGCGACAAGGTAAGCTGGAGCTACTGCACTTGTGTGGGCGGGCTCGGGCGGCTACTGCACGGCTTCCCTCTCTTCAGGGTAATGTCGGGTTAACTTTAAGGGATGCGTCAAATAGATGGCCAAATCACTGCGACTAAGTACAGTTGCTACTTATTTCAACTAATTGCCACGCTGGTAGCCTTTTGCTCCAACGCTTGTGACAATTTGGTTGTCTGTGTGACATGACCCTTAGGCCTCTTTCACAGAGTGAAGTCGCACAACATGCCCCTAACGCAGCGCATGTAGGTTATGAAATTGGACGTTATTTTGCACTGCGTTATGTGTCTCTTGGTGCGTCGTTTTCGTCGCATACTGATGGAACGAAAACGGCGCAAGCATTACATTTTAAAAAAAATAAAACAATTACTGAGCATATGCAACACAAGTAACGCAGCAGATACATTGCTAAACACACAGCATGCAGCACTTTTTAATAACGCTACACGTTACACACAACGCAACGTGTGCACTGTGAATGTCGCACGGACTTTGTATTGCTGTGCGTTACTCTGCGTTAAAGTATTTTATAACGTGCTTAAAGAGAACCTGTACTGAGTACAAATATTTAAAATAAACACATGAGGTAACTTCAAATGAACATTACATAGTTACCTTGCCATCAGTTCCTCTCAGAAGCTCACCATTTTCTTCTGACAATAATCCCTTCCAGTTCTGACAATAATTTGTCAGATCTGAAATATATCAGTTGCTGTCAGTAAAATATCAGTTGCTGTCAGTTATAGCTGAGAGGAAAACTGATGTACCAGGTAATGTCCATGTTTCCCTATGGCTCAAGTGGGCGATGTTACAGTTTAACTGTGTGCTGACCAGAAAGCTGTTATGGGTAATGGCCATTTTTCAAAATGGAGGACGGAAAATTCCCTTGATCACAGTGAACAAACAGGACGCGGGACAGGAGAAAGACACGGAGGAATAGACTACATGGAAGGTAAGTATGACTTGTGTATGCTTATTTTGACTTTTAATTTTCAGTCCAGGTTTTCTTTAACGTCACACTGTGAAAGAGCCCTTAAAGAGGAACTCCAGTGAACATTTTACTGCTGGCAGGTGATGTAGCTGCTGCATGGTTTTTGGCAGTTGGAAACAGCTGTAATAGCTATTTTCCACAATGCAACAAGGTTCACAGACAGGAAGCTGCCAAAAGTTCAAACTTTTCTTGTGGGAGGGTTTTTTTGTGGGAGGGGTTTCACCACATATCGTGCTGCAATAACAACCGTCACGGTAGATCGGATCGCGAAGATCCCCGATGGCTTCCGCGCAAAGTACCGCAATCGCTTGAAGTTCCGTTGACGTCGTGCATACCCGCTGGCAGGAGGAAGCGTCGCTTGACAACCGTTGTCAAGGGGACATCGCAGGACTCATCGGGTGGTGAGTCCTGGACTTTAGTGTAATGTTGTGCATCTGGTCTCTGGAGCAATAAAAGTTTGGCGATCTTTTGAGGCCAGAGCGTGTCTGGTATTTAAAGGACAACTGTAGTGGGAAGAATATGGAGGCTGCCATATTTGTTTCCTATTTAAAGGGAACCCTAACTCAAAAAAAAAAAAAAAGTGTTTCACTTACCTTGTTTTGCCGCAGCGATTTGTTTGCGTTAAATGCATATTTTTCAATATACATTTTTAAGATTTTTGAGCAATCGTGATTAGCAATTTTTTTTTTACATAGCAATCGCGATTGCTCAAAAATCGCAAAAAAAAAGCGCTGTATACACCATGTTTGCATTTACCACGAATTGAAAATCACTGGCGATTGCAGCAGTGAGATCACTGCCATATAGTATACATTTTACCAGCGCTTTAAAAATCGATTGCAATCGTCGACGATTCGGATATATCCGTCCAGATAGGCTACACTGCTGCCGTTGACTGGTGTGCGTGATCGCGCGCACTCCCACGCGAGCTCCTGCCACCTTCTGTTACCCCGAGATCAATGAATGGGAACAAAGTTCCCAATCATTTATCTAAGTCCCCGTATGAAAGACCTACACCGTCAACGAGACGGTTCCGTCTTTCACAAATCCCCTTCTGCCCCATACACTCATTAGTTCCGCGTTGCTAAAGAACTTTCCGCATACAGAAGTGAGCTGCGAGGGCATCTTGTGGCCAAATAGTAAAATTACATATGGAAATACAAATTTCCAGATAATGACATTTTTTTACTTTTAAAATTAGCCCCTTACCTCCCACACTCCCCGATAGGTAAACACACATTTTTTAGTAAAAATAAATAAATAAAAAATATACAATAAAAAAATTAGTTACCTTAGGGACTGAACTTCTTTTAATATGCATGTAGTAAAGTACATTAGAGTTATTTTTTAAATTATGGGCTTGTAATAAGTGATGGCCGCATAACTGAAAAAATGCACCTTTATTTCCAAATAAAATATCGGCGCCAAACATTGTGATAGGGATATAATTAAAATGGTGTAATAACCAGGACAAATGGGCAAATAAAATACATTGGTTTTAATTATGGTCGCATGTATTATTTTAAAACTGTAATGGCCGAAAACTGAGAAATAATGAATTTTTTCCATTTTTTTTCTTAATCTTCCTGTTAAAATGGATTTATATTAAAATAATTCTTAGCAAAATGTACCACCTAAAGAAAGCCTAAATGGTGGTGGAAAAAACAAGGTTTAGATCATTTCAGTGTGATAATTAGTGATAAAGTTATTAGCGAATGAATTGGAGGTGAAAGTGGCTTGGATGCATAAGGTGAACACTGAAGGCTGAAGTGGTTAATGGCATTAACCTGGTCTGTTTAAATGAAGTGTGTTACTTTAGGGATGCCAGAAGTCTGCTTTCTGAGTTTAAAGGGAACCTCTGGCCTCTATTGACAGTACAATTCCACGGCCAATTGATTATTTAAAATTGCCACTGTAATTGATCGGAAACCATTGCTCGTACCCATTAATGACCAAATTCCCACTGGCCGTTCGATCTGCTTTTTTGAATCAATCCCATTGATCTGATTGGACTGGATAACAGGAATCGGCCTGTTAATGGACATGACCAATTGTTTCTGATTGATTACCGCGGTGCTCAGAAATGATTGCTCGGCTGTACTGTTAATGGGCACCTTAAAGAGAAACAGTGACCAAGAATTGAACTTCATCACAATCAGTAGCTGATACTCCATTTTACATGAGAAATATTTTACTTTTCACAAACAGACCATCAGGGGGCACTGTATCAGTGCTGCTCGTAATGGAAAAATCTACGCTTACGGATCATTACGCGTAGTTTTACGCTATTACGCATTACGCAATTACGGTTACGGCGTAGGAAATTATCTACGGTACATCACTGTAATTACGCGTAAACTTACGCAATTACGCGTAAGGATACCGTAATGAAGGCGCTTACACTACGATGTTACGCGTAGTGCCGTAATACCCATTAATGCGTATTTTTTGACGCATGCGGACGATATGTACGCAATAGCCGTCAATGTGACAGTTATTGCGTACATATCATTCGTATGCGTCAAAACGTACGCTTATACTGAAGGGCGGGAGAAGATACTATTGGTTGCTTAGGATGTTGACTGATTGGCTACTCTTAGAAAATGGGAGATTTTACGTTAGTAATTACGCGTAAAATTACGCGTAAGTGTTCGTAAAATTACGCATGCCTAGCAATTACGGTAGACAGTGTAATTACGATACCACTTACGGTCTTACGCGTAAATAATTACGCGTAAGACCGTAAGTTACGCGTAACGCTTACGTGTAAATTTACATTGAATTACGATGCGTAATTACGCTCATGCGTAATTTCGGCCCAGCACTGCACTGTATGGCTGATATTGTGGTGAAACCCCTCCCACAAGAAACTCTGAGGACCGTGGTACTTCTGGCAGTTTCCTGTCTGTGGACTTCATTGCATTGTGGGAAATAGCTGTTTCCAACTGCCAAAAAAAGCAAACAGCAGCTACATCACCTGCCAGCAGTAAAAATGTCACCATGTGATAAATGTCAGAATGTAAATCAGGGATTTAAAAGAAATTACAATGGGCAAACACTGACTAAATCATTTATACATAATTATTGTAAAAAATAAGCACTTTTTAATTACATTATTTTCACTGGAGTTCCTCTCTAAGTTGAAGGGAGCGCTGTCAGTTACTCATGTCATTTGTGACACTCAGTTGTGTCTCCTGATACTCCAGCATTGATCTCTTGTCTGTTCTGATCCAGAGAGGAAGACTCCAGCACAGCTCACAACTCCGGATAACACCTTCATCAACCTGGCAGACGAAAAAGGTATTGTAGAAGCACATGACCTGTTATCTCTGTTGTCAGCAGGATTTCGTCCTATCACAGAGCAGCCTGTGGGCGTGAGATGAAGCGATATGTCAATTAGATGACTGAATCACTGCTACTTATATCAACTACTGTAACTGCTACACTGGTAACTTTTTGCTCCAACTAGCAGGAGCATAAATATAAATCATGGGGGCCCCCAGCAAAACTTTGATGGGGTCCCCAATGTTGTCACCCTTTTCCCTGGCTCCCGTTGGTGACACATCTTTCATACAAAACAAGTGTGGCCATCATGATATTCATACCCATAACAAATTCAGCCATAAACACACCTGATCAGAAGGATGGACTCTGGTATTGGAGGGAGGAGAGGTTAGTATTTGTGGCCCCCCTTACAGCTCTGGGCTCCCCTTTAGTTGCGCTTCTGCTACCCGGTTGTTATAATTCAGTAGCACATGTCACATGACCCTTAAAGGACAACTGAAGCGAGCGGGATATGGAGGCTATTTCCTTTTAAAGGATACCTTGGCACATACAAAAATTTAAGGACGTATTAACTACGTAGTGCGCCTGCGTTCCCGGCCGCGCGATCAAGGGCGAGTGTCCGCCAGGCAGAGCCTGCGTAGTCAGCCGCGTCTACCCCGACCAGGAAGTAAGCTCGGAGGATCGGTATGCATAATGGAGGGAGGCAGAGAACGGGGGGAGCGGTGGGTATACATGCCTGCTTCCCTGTTCTTACATTATTGTATGCGCTAAGGACCCTGAACAAGCATGCAGCAGATGATGTGTTTGGGTCAGTGCACACCAAAAAGCGCCAGCGTAATCGCAAATGCTTTTTGAAGTGATTTTCCTAGGCGATTCTAGGCATGTGCCTAGCGATTTTCTTGTCATGCTTAGCGATTTTCTTGTCATGCTTAGCGATTTTTGGAGCGTTTTGGTGTAGCGTTTTTTTATCTTTTGTTACAATAGACCTGTAACTGAACAGCTTCTGTAACAAAAACGCTAGGAAAACCGCTCTGATCTAGCACTTTTCAGAGTGATTTTCCACTTTCCTATACTTAACATTGAGGCTGAATCACCTCAGAAATCAGCAGAAATGCTGCAGGACCCGCGTTTGCGTGGAGAAAATCACATCGCTCTGGTGTGCACCAGCCCATTCAAATATATTAGCTAAGCACTTTTCAAAGCACTGGCATTTTTAAAAGCGCTCAGAAGGGCTCTTGGTGTGCACCAGCCCTTACTGACTTTATTGTCAGACCTGACAGGATTAGTCGTATGCTTGTTTCTGGTGTGATACAGACACTACTGCAGCCAAGTAGATCAGCAGGGCTGCCAGGCAACTGGTATTGTGTAAAAGGCAATATGGCCCTTGGCCTTAACAGTTTGGACACCCCTGTCTTAACCTCCTGAGCGATAATCCCGAGCTGAGCTCGGGGTATGTCGCGCAGAAGGAGTTCTCAGGCCCTGGTGGGCCGATTTGCATAATTTTTTTTTGTTACACGCAGCTAGCACTTTGCTAGCTGCGTGTAACTTCCGATCGCCGCCGCTCGCTGCCGATCCGCCGCTACCCGCCGTGCCACGCAGCCCCCCCCCCCCCAGAACCCTTGCGCAGCCTGGCCAATCAGTGCCAGGCAGCGCTGAGGGGTGGATCGTGACTCCCTCTGACGTCACGACATCCATGACGTTGGTGACGTCATCCCGCACGTCGCCAAGGCGACCGGGGAAGCCCAGCAGGAAATCCCGTTCTGAACGGGATTTCCTGCTTACTCTGATCGCCGAAGGCGATCGGAGTGGGTGGGGGGATGCCACTGCGCAGCGGCTATCATGTAGCGAGCCCAAGGCTCGCTACATGATTTAAAAAAGAATTTTTTTTAAAAAAAGTGCTGCGCCCCCTCCTGGGCGATATAATTGTATCGCCCACAGGGTTAAATCCCTGTGTACTGAGCTTTTACCATCCCTCGCCCTCTTCCCCAAGTGACTATACCCAGGCCCAGACATGTATTAATGGGAAATTGGACCTAAGCAATGCAAGGCCCCCCTGTGAAGTAGAGGAGTGGGGGAAGAGGGATGAGAGGAAGTTGCAGCCCGGCCCCTGGACGCCCACCGTACCCTAGGTATCTGCCTAGCTGCATTGGGGATGAGCTGGCTCTGCTCAGGTCCAGTAATTCAGTGACATTGGTGAGCTGACCCTGATGCTAGCAGATAAAAAGTACTGCAGCTGTTGGGGGCAGCATTGTGCTCTGTTACGGTGCCAGCTATGTTTTATGATATAAATGATCATATGAAACATTCACAGATCCTTTAATAAAATCATGAATGATGTTCTAACCCTTTCCACTTCATTCATTCATGGCTCTAAATTATCCTGGCTGGAGGTGGGTTTGAAATCATTTAGAAATTGAGCCACTAGGTGGCGATGTGTGACTGCTTTATCTAAATTGCACAAACCTGGATACAACAGCACAATTTAGGAATTTAAAATGTTACACGATCAGCAAATACAGTAAAGCAGCACCCATACATCCCATTGGTTTCTCATGTAATAGACAACTCCTATTTTGTTTATCCAAATTTTGTTCAGATATCAAATACTGAAAATTGCCTTTACATTTTTCCTCATATCTGAAGACGTTGCTGTTGTATTGCTCATATAAATATGGGGTGAAGTGGTTAATTTATATACTTTTACTAAAAATATCTCTTTCTGCCTTGCAAACTGGCCATTTGATTTGCCCTCTCGTCTAGCTGAGTCCGGCCAGGAGATTGGGGGGATTCTTGTACCGAATATAAATGAATGGTTTGGGTGACTGCTCTCTAATGATATACAGTATGTAGCTTTAGGGCCGTTTAGTATAAAATGTGACAGATTTAGTAATAAAAGCCAGAATTGTCCAGTCTATGAACAGGGGAGGACCTGGCCCATCAAGCCATCCTCTCTGGCCAGCTGGCTGCTTATATTTGACCAGTAAAGTATCACTGATATTGGTTGTACAAAACAATTGAACATTTTTTCTCTTTATTTGAGCAAGAAATCTCATCGAATGTTGTGTTTTTTATCGATATAAGCAGGGGGTAGCTGATATTTTTTCTGTTTCTGAGTGTCAATTTCTTGATTTATAGACCCAAGCCATTTTTGTTTTAGAGTTTTAGATTTATTTTTGTTTTCAGAAGGATAAACTTGAACACACGTGTGTGATGCATTGGTCAGGTTTTTCAAATGTTACAATTAATCAGAAAAATTGAATTGTAATTCATGAATTGAAAAATATATATACAGTATATATATATATATTGTATGGTGTATGGTCACCTTTACAGAGAAGAGAGAGAGGAGGAATGATAAGTAGCAGACAAGTGATTGGCGGCCCGTGGCGGTGGGTACAATAACAACAAATTGCACTTATTTATTGTTTAGGGATGGCAGAACAATAAACAACATTATGGGATCCCTATACTCAGGGCCAGATTTACAACTTAGAGGCCTATAGGCATAGGTGCCCTAAACTCCGCCCCTGAACACAGGCCACACCCCCAAGTAAAAATATTCTCAGTGCTAATCCCTTCCTTACTAACTGTCCTTAGAATCTTACACTCTAATCACTGTCTCATATCATCCTTAGTGACATGAGACAAGGATTAGGGTGGAAGTGCCTGAGGTCAGTGATATAAGGCAGCCAGGGATCAGATTGTATACTCCTGAGGTCAGTGATCTGAGGAGGGGGCCGCCTCTCCCACACAAGGTGCCTGTAGGCACGTGCCTACAGTGCCTTACGGAAAATCCGGCCCTGCATACCAGCAGCTAGATCTGTGCATTGTATTGTAGGGGTAAAAGATTGAACAAGCCTGATGTAGGATGTGTCTGTTTCTGCTATCTGCCATAGTGACGGGTCTCTCCTTCCCTTACAGACTCTGCGCAAGTTATCTCACGCGAGGTGGACAATGTGAATAAGACGGAGAACGGTAAGCTTTGGTTTCCCTGAGAAAAGAAATACATGATTTACAGTCGTATGCTCTCACTGGTCATAGCTAAGGAGGACCCTACCTAGGAGAATTCACAGAGAAACATATGATCAGTTTGATCAGCTGATAGATTTGTAAGGCTCTGATTTGCTGGTCATGACCAGGAAGTCATCACAGCAAATCATAACCTTACAAATCTATCAGCTGATCAAACTGATCACATGCTTCTCCGCAAGTTCTCCTGGAAGGGGCCATCCATAGTCATAGTCAGTCTCTGACTGAAGGTGCAAGACTTCCAGATGTGCACGAAAAATATGATAAAAATCTGTATATTCCAACTAAGAAAAATTGGCCCTTGAGTGTATGCAAAAAATCCCACTTCTATTAAATTTAAAGATGAAACATTAAAAAACACAAAAAAGTGCTCAACAATGAAACTACACTTACACATAAATGACCCCCCCCCCCCATCTATTAAAAATGGTCACCACTGATAGTTGAACTAAGTCCACAGAGGCTGTAGTCCTTCATTGCACAATGTTGTACTCAGGTTTTCTGTATTGGATTCTAAAAAAAATATATACAGTATGTTCAATTGACAAGGCTGGTTTAAGCAGCATGGGGGCCTGGGGCAATAGTAACCTGAGGGCTCTCTAAACCCCACCCAGCAAAGTCCGTCCCCAGGGCCCCGAGCCGGCTGCCGATAACATCACACCCCACCGATAACATCACACACACCACCACACCCCACCTCCGAGTAGCTGCATCGCAATAACTCACCTGTCCTGGTGCCCTGCTCCATCTTCACCCCGCTGCCTGCCTCTTCTCCATACACCGCACGTTATGCATAAGTAACTCTGGCTCTGGGTCATGGAGGAGAGGCAGGCAGCAGGGCTGAATGTGGAGCGTGGACAGATCAGCGTACCGGGACAGGTGAGTATTACAATGCAGTCACACATCCTGCAGGGGCCCCGGGAATTCGGGAGCAGTTTAGGGGGAGAGCACTTGGGGGGTCCGGTCAGCAGGCAGGGGCCAGGGGGCATTTACCCCCTTTGCCTGGAAGTGGACCTGAACTCTTGCACAGGACAGATGGAAAACAGAGAGAAATGCACCCTGTATGTGTTCAAAGGTTAGCCTGTCTAATTTCCCCTCATTTGTGACTAATCACAGGTGTAATTTGATCTCTCAGCTGTGTCAGAGCAGCAAATTTGTAAACACAGGATGTTAACTCTATGTCTGCTTCTGTGAAAGCAGGAAGTAGACACATTGCAGATTTATCGTCCACCCATCTCTACATCAGCCCATCACTTGTTTCTGAAGCACTCCACCCACCCACCTGTACATCAGCCCATCACTTGTTTCTGACGTCCTAGGCCCACCCACCTGTACATCAGACCAATCACTTGTTTCTGACGTCCTAGGCCCACCCACCTGTACATCAGACCAATCACTTGTTTCTGACGTCCTAGGCCCACCCACCTGTACATCAGACCAATCACTTGTTTCTGACGTCCTAGGACCACCCACCTGTACATCAGACCAATCACTTGTTTCTGACGTCCTAGGCCCATCCACCTGTACATCAGCCCATCACTTGTTTCTGATGCCCTAGGCCCACCCACCTGTACATCAGACCAATCACTTGTTTCTGACGTCCTAGGCCCACCCACCTGTACATCAGCCCATCACTTGTTTCTGATGCCCTAGGCCCACCCACCTGTACCTCAGACCAATCACTTGTTTCTGACGTCCTAGGCCCATCCACCTGTACATCAGCCCATCACTTGTTTCTGAAGCACTCCACCCACCCACCTGTACATCAGACCATCACTTGTTTCTGAAGTCCTAGGCCCACCCACCTGTACATCAGACCAATCACTAGTTTCTGACGTCCTAGGCCCACCCACCTGTACATCAGACCAATCACTTGTTTCTGACGTCCTAGGCCCACCCACCTGTACATCAGACCAATCACTTGTTTCTGACGTCCTAGGCCCATCCACCTGTACATCAGACCAATCACTTGTTTCTGATGTCCTAGGCCCATCCACCTGTACATCAGACCAATCACTTGTTTCTGACGTCCTAGGCCCACCCACCTGTACATCAGACCAATCACTTGTTTCTCACGTCCTAGGCCCATCCACCTGTACATCAGACCAATCACTTGTTTCTGATGTCCTAGGCCCACCCACCTGTACATCAGACCAATCACTTGTTTCTGACGTCCTAGGCCCATCCACCTGTACATCAGACCAATCACTTGTTTCTGATGTCCTAGGCCCATCCACCTGTACATCAGACCAATCACTTGTTTCTGATGTCCTAGGCCCATCCACCTGTACATCAGACCAATCACTTGTTTCTGACGTCCTAGGCCCACCCACCTGTACATCAGACCAATCACTTGTTTCTCACGTCCTAGGCCCATCCACCTGTACATCAGACCAATCACTTGTTTCTGAAATCCCACACCCACCCATCTGTATATCATACTCATAATATGTTTCTGATGTCC